>NW_020438952.1:302904-386493 GCF_000699045.2 Agrilus planipennis
CGGGGGTGTGACAACAGCAACAATTTTTCCCTCATTAATTTGAGGTAGCGTGTAGTGGGTAAAAAATTCAGAAATGAATTTTCAGAATAATATTTCATATTAAACTAACTCACTTCTAAAAGATATCTAAATTATATGTATGTTTAATCATAGTATATTCAGTATATAGTTACATTAGTTCGACGGATCGTTAACCTTGTAGGTCGGTTGGTCGTGGTTGTTGTTGTCACCTCTCGTAGTTTAGTGGTCAGAACATTGGTGCGTAAAGCCAAAGGTCCCGGGTTCGATTCCCGGCGGGGGTGTGACAACAGCAACAATTTTTCCCTCATTAATTTGAGGTAGTGTGTAGTGGGTAAAAATTCGGAAATGAATTTTCAGAATAATATTTCACATTCTTAATATCTAAAGTAGGCTAAGGGGACCTCTTTATCTTTTAATTAGACGTTTTATTGGTTAGCTAGTTATCTTATGAGAAGAGATAGGTCTCTACGACTTGATTGCAAGGAAAAAACACGATACTGAATAAAATAGTTATAATTAGAGTGGAATGATTTTACCTTTGGGAAATATTTTAGTGGCATATCTTTCTATCCAGTCGATACCCCTGAGATGAGGGGGAACTACCATTACGACATACTCAATGAACATTTTATGTAAAAATACTGATTCTATTAGAGGTCCTATGGCACTGTTCTTGCATTCGTCTTTCCAGGCTAGTAAATGAACCCATAGGGTGTTAAAGGAATTTAGAGTTTTAAGACCGTAAAGTCTTTCCACCCAGTTCTCCCAGTCCCACGATGGAACGCTCAACAGGTTCGGATATATGGACAGGAATATAAAACCGGCTGGTTGTCCAGAAGAATCTTCAATGCAAATTGAACCATAATTGTTCCATCTGTACGAAACAAGTAACTACAGACACTATGTTAAAGTTATCTGATGCAAAGTTTTGCTACCAATTATGGGTTCGTTAAGAAAATCGAAATTGCAAAACTAAATGTACGGGGTAGTTATTAAGCGTGAATAGGCAGGTGTTGGGATTCGCCAAATAGGCATAAACCATCTTGTGGAAAAACGTATAAAGTGAATGGGGGACAAATTTACATGGGAATAAAATAATGATCATGAACTTATGTTGCGGGGTTAATTTAGGAAGGCGAAAGGTGTGAAAATGGGAATTGCTTGTGACTTATGTAAGATTTCTCATAACGTATCTACTGTGAATAGCTGTTCAGATTGTTATTGAACACTTTCTTTCAAAGTAGAGAATGAACACTGTAATAAAGGAATAAATAAACCAAGGAAGGTTAATCTTGCGTTGATAATGCTCACATTAGAAGTGGGCGAAACACGTGTTCGCAGTAAACATGTTTTTTAAAAGAAACTGCAATGTCAAGATTAATGGGGTTCTGAACAACCTCTACTTACCAGTAATCTTCATCCTATTATTTTTTACAACTTTCATGAACAGTTTTACCCTCCTTTTTTACCAGTTTCATTTGCCACTGCTAATATCCTAGTATAACTATTAAAACCATAGATTAAAACTCAATGTCAGTAACATTTCGGGGTTTTGGTTTAGATCGACACAGTACTTAGTGAATACACCAAGAGGATGAAGATTATTGGTCATCGCCTAGACGTTATTAACTCCAAACTGATGCTGTTTCTGATTCGGCTCTAAAGGTCGTTCTGACCTCTAAAGCGAAACGTTAAGAAGCAACTCCAACACATGACGACCTTTGGACTCGAACAGGAACAGCATCAGTTCACTTACTGGCCGCGTTCAGTATTTTGGCACTTACAATATCCCAATCACATCAATGTTGCCAAAAAGTTTGAAAGTGAATTCCGTTACCATTTCTTTAAGGTACTTTTGGTCTCTTTCGATGTCTACTTTTCGACAATTCTTAACAGGAAGATTTTGATTTACAACCTCGGCCGGTAATTCATCAATGAAGCAGTATTTATCCCACGGGTTCTTTCTTGTCGCCATTACTCATATTTCTAGTACACGAATTTTCTTATAAGAAAAAAAAAACTTAAACCCTTACTTCCCACAAGCAAAAATAAGAAACAAACATATAAAAAAAAACTGTCTTCCCAAAATTGGTTGACAAAATAAATCTGTCACATAATAATTAACTTCCATGCCAACTTCATTTTCTTCCTGTTCACCGTACTAGATATAAATAAAGGACATAACTTTATATTAATTATCATGGAATATTTGATTAGCATCTTCAATTAAAAATTTATAACAATGCGATTCATCGACATCCGTCACGTATTCTCTTTCATACGAGGGTGGATTGATAAGTTTCCGGCCTGACCAAGAAAAACAAGGTTTTTAAAAATTTTTTTTTTTTATTTCTCAACATAATCTCCTCCAAGGCTGATACATTTCTCATAGCGGTGTTCCAGTCTATTAATGCCATCTCTATAGACTGATTCGTCAAGCTCCTCAAAATAACCATTTACAGCTTCGATTACTTCTTCATTGTCCGCAAATCTCTTACCGCCAAGCCATTTTTTGAGATTAGGGAACAGAAAATAGTCACTCGGGGCTAGGTCTGGAGAGTAAGGAGGGTGCGGCATCAATTCAAACTTTAGATCGTTGATTTTAGCCGTCGCAACGATTGACGTGTGCGCTGGTGCGTTATCGTGATGAAACAAGATTTTTTTCTTCGCCAGATGAGGTCGTTTAATTTTCACCTCGTGGCTCAAACGTTGCAATAAGTCTGCGTAGTATTGACCAGTGATAGTATTACCCTTTGCAAGGTAATCAATGTATATAATACCTCTTGCATCCCAAAAAACAGTAGCCATAACCTTGTTCGCCGAAAAAATTGTTTTTGCCTTCTTTGGAGTTGGTTCCCCTGGTCCAATCCACTGTTTAGACTGTTCTTTGGTTTCAGGAGTGTAGTGGTGGACCCACGTTTCGTCAACGGTTACGAATCGACGCAAAAATTCGCTTGGATTACGCTTATACAATGACAAATTTGCGGTAGAAATGTTTTTTCGAATCAATTTTTGGTCGACTGTTAGCAAACGCGGCACCCATCTTGCACAGAGCTTTTCCATATGCAAATGTTGGTGCAAAATATGTTGCACACGTTCATATGACATCTTACAGGTCTCAGCTATCTCACGCACTTTCAATCTGCGGTCTCCCAGCACTATTTGATGAATTTTTTCGATCATATCTGGAGTTGTGACCTCAACGGGGCGTCCTGAGCGAGGCCCATCAGAGGTGCTCACACGACCCTTTTTAAACTCGGAAACCCACTGCTTAACGGTTGAATATGACGGGGAGGATGTCCCCAGTGTTGAGTCCATCTCTTTTTTAATTTCCTTCGGCGTTAACCCCTTCAAATAAAAGTATTTGATGACAGCACGATTTTCCTGCTTTTCCATTTTTACGAAAACCACAGAGGCGTCTTGTTCAGCGTGCTGTCAAACCTACACTAGCAAGGAGATCGGGCTGAAACTATAGCTACAAGCTATCCAAGGATGGTACTATAGAATGTCACCTCAAGGTAGGCCTAGTGGCGTCATCTCTTGGTTAGGCCGGAAACTTATCAATCAATCCACCCTCGTATTACAACAGGCAAATCAGGTAGAACGAATATCACAAGCATATCAAATTAATCATGACTCTAGTTCACTCCAGTGAATACCTACAGGCGCAACAACAGGAAGCCCCATGGTGCCTGGGCATCCCTTGACTCATGGTGGGCATTCTCGCCCATCAAAAATTTTACGTTTATTAACAAACCATCTTAACCAAAATGGACGAGTTACTATTTGTTAAATGAGAAAAAAATAACTATGCATTTTTTGTAACTACTTAGAGTTTGCTGTTGGTAGATCAAGGATAACTTGAAATTGCATAACCACTTTGTGATACTTGTGTTGCTAAGTCGGATGCATGAGCAGTGCAGTGAAAGTAATCAGCTGGAAGTTGTGTTTTTTTGATACTGTCCTGAACTCCGTTGTAATATTCTGACATATTACCTACCACATCATTAACCTACCAACGTAAATGATTTGATCCCTTACTTGAGATTCGAGGACACTCCCTCACAGATTGGAGTTCTTGCGCCCATACTGTTACCTACAATTCTTGGGCGCAGACAAGAAAACCAAGCACAAATTGTGTTTGAAAACTGAAAATACCAAAACTGACGCTTGATCTTTTATCGCGTAGCATATGAACGCGTTTTCTATTCATTACTACTGATGATGACCTTTAGACTCATTCGCTTTATATTAAGTTATTGCTTCTACATCTAGTGCTCTTAGGCTGCCTTATATCGTGTTTGAAAAACAAATGTGAACTTAGAAACAATACTGTGACACCTGTCATTTATAAACATTTATACTTAAAATTCATTGAATTCTTTTAACTGCATTCAGAACATATAGTTATATAAAATAATTCTACAATCTTTGGAATACTAATCTTTCGAATAATAATCTTTGAATAATTTGGTTCAAATTGGTAAACGACTATTGAACCATTTCACGTGTCCATCAGACACCATTTTGATTGCTATTAGACACCATGTTGTTTCGCACAGGAATATGGAGGGCAGAGATGAGGAGTACTACCTCTTTTGTGAAAAAGTGCCCGTCAAACAGCATTAAATTAGGGTGGCGCCACAGTAGCAACAGGGTTAAAAGTTATTAGAATAGGATAAAAAATAAACAAGGACAAAAGTACTCGTACTTTGAACTACGTAAATAGTTGAGGTTTGGTATACTGGACTGTCACTAACCACTGTAGTCACTAACAATATAAAATTTTCTAACTCTGCATACTTCAAATTGGACGGTTTTTGAACTGTTATCTTATAGCTGGGATCTTTTTCAACTTTTTTGCCATATTATCAGATAGTTCTCCTTACCTCTACCTTCCACGCACAGGAAGAAATAATCCTACGATCTTCTTCCTTAACTAATTGGTAATGTTTTAAGATTATGTAAATCAACGTAAAGTGGTGAGAACTATCAATCTGGTAACACTTAGCAATGAGTCAACAGACTTAAAAATGGTATTTATAAAGTAAACAATATTTTAGTCTAAAATGGGTTTTTATTGTGACTACAAGTCGTGTGCTTCAAACCGAAATACATTTAAAATTTGTAATGGTACAGGACTGCTGAAGGAGACCTTGCTGGTATAAGTTTACGTCTTCCTCCCGTGCTTTTGACCACCCAATATTCACGCCCATTGAATACCGTTAATTTTCCATTTTTGTATGGTTCTCCAAAGAGCGCTTGATAAGTCGGTGGCGGGGGTAGTTCTGGTATTGGTTTTTCATCTATTTCTTCTTTGATTTCATTCATTGTAGTCTTTTTGGGATGAACAGACCCCGAAAATATCTCAACAATCAAAATTAACATCGATAGGGTGTAGCCACCGGCGACCAAGTAGTATGTCAGAAGGAGGTCGGTGTTGCGCAATTGCCTCTCTTTGCTTCCCAAATTCAGCGGGCATATGTCGACACCTGGGAGGCCTCCATTAATTTTTTGAAGTATTATACCACCCTCTGTCAGAAGTAGTAATCTGAAAACATTTTTGTTATGCAGCGGCGTGGGTCTAATTCCACAATTTTGCAACGGAAATGTGAAAAGGGAAACGACGGTAACTGTGCGCAGTCGTAACTGAGCAATTTGGGAATTTGAGGTTATAAACTATTTCCGTGATGAATTTGCATTCGGTAACTAACAGTGTTACTAATACGAATGGCAAATGATTACCTATTAAATTAAACATAAATTAGAAGCATATGATAAATTAATTTCAATATTAATAACAAATAAACACTGCTCGGTTGCCTACTTTTAGATGTCCGTCAGGGTGTTTATAAATGACGCTTTAATGGCTGATTCTTAAAATCTGCCTCCAAGATTTTTCTAACCAAAAATGAGAAATTCCCAAAAATTTAACTGATTTATTTCTGTTATTTACTTGACTCTCTTGCCAGGAGTGGAACCAGGACTCCTGGTTTTACGCACCAGTTCTGTACAAAGAGGTGACACCAACAACACCGACAATACGCACCTAAGAGTAACTTTAGGTCAGAGAATTCTAAAACTAATCGTCATCATCATCATCATCATCATCATCATCATAAGGTCGTCAGTTCTAAGACTGATTGGACACGCACCACCACTCTTTCCTATACTGAGCTAATCTTCACATTTCCCCAAAAATAGGACATCCCACATCCTTAACTATTTGCGAACAGTAATCTAATTTAGGTCTACCTCTACCCTTCCTACCTCCTGTCTCTCCCTCTAATATGTCTCTGACTAGACCTTCATGCTTTAGAAGGTGTCCTACTAGCCTATCTCGCCTATTTCTTATTGACTTCCATAGTTCTCTTATTCTTTCTAACATCTTTTCATTTCTAACCTTCTCTATCCACGGTATCCTCATTATTTGCCTGCAACACCACATTTCGAACGCTTCTAACCTTTTCTTTTCCGCCGCGTCCACCGTCCATGTTTCGCATCCGTACAGCGCCGTGCTCCAAACATGCACCTTTAACAATCTTTTTTGAATTTCTAAATTAATCGTTCGCGAGCCGCATAATTTTTGACGCAAGTGAAAACAAAATTAGGTACACCTTTCAATCTATGGAAAGATAGTCCATAAAATAATTTTTCTAAAAACTTTATCCTTCCTTAACTTCTCATCCTTCTCCTCATTTCATGATGATAATGAAATCATCGAAGCCAGGACGGGGCAAAAGATGCTTTACTAAACAAATCGACGTCAACGTTCCGGTGTTTAGTGCGAAACCCTACTTTGATAAAACCTTACACTAAAAAGCGAAACATTGACGTTAGTTTTATTAAACAATCAGTCTTTTGTTTTTATTCTAGCTTCGATTCGTTGGACCTTCAATTTACATGAATCCTCAATCTAATTTCATTTTAATAAGTAGATATGTATATGAAGCTGTGACATACAGACAGGACAGAAATACAGTCTACTTCAATGTGTTAGAATTGTGACCTTGAAAAAATCTGCGCGAAGATAGAAAGAATACACACTAGGCGTGAGCAAGACAGAAATAGTTGGAACAAGCTTTAACGAGGAGAGCTCTCGATGAGCGGTCTTAGGAGTTCGGCTAGAACTGTACAGTACTAGACGAAAATATTTAGCAATTTCTTAAAATAAAAATGTATATAAATTAACAATAGAAAACAAAGCAAAAGTTTTATAGGTGTGTAGAGCGTTAAGTTAATTCACTTGTTATTATTTTTGGCTGAATATGCTTTTAAATAAAGCATATTTTTAAATTTTAACTAGGCAGTTTAAATAATTTTGCAAATGGTACTGTACACTTTTGTCTAGCTCTCGCTCGATGATCGGTGGAGAAATGAGCTCCGCAGACAAATATGATTGAATTTGGAATTATGCTACGGCGCATCATAATAAAGGGAAGGGGCATATCTCTAGCTACTTGAAACGAACAGTACAAACAGACTATAATTTTGAGAGTTCTTACAATTATTAGATTACGAACTCCAACATGAAGAGCAGCAGCATATAAGTTAATAAACTCGTAAATACTCACTGCCTGTTGAAAACCTCTTCATAACTGAAATTTTTGGAGTAGACGAAAACTCTGTTCAATCTCACAACTTCCCAGTTGGTCATGACGAATATACATCTGCCTTCCTCTGCAATTCCCTTTCTCGCATTATTGATATACGATTGATACATGAGATATTGGATGGTATGCTCCTCGGAAATGTACAAAAAGTTCTTGAGGAATACGTAGTTTTGGAGAATTTCACTTCTTTCTTGGTCTAAAGATAAACTTTTAGAGCCTTTTAACGCGTGGTGGAGGGCTTGACGTTTCTAAAAATAATAAAAGGCATAGAGAGTCATTGTGGTCAATTTCATATGAATTAATGGTTTATTTATCAGTTGCATCTCATGCCAGAGACTACTAGAGGTTTACGAACTGTAATGATCTGTTTATATATTTTTCTGAATCATGTCGATTAGAAAATAGCATTTAGATTGCTTTGAACACATAATTCTCAATCCCTCTTTCCCTAAGCTATTGTAGATCTTAATTCTCTTAAATCCGTAATTCAATATGTTAGTAGACATCTATCTGACAACTGACGAAGTCTGCCATCTAGTGAATATATCCATTTCAATACAAGAAAAAAGGCTTTCACGGCCGGAATCCATAGTAGAATGAAGATTCGGGCTATAGGGCTGTGGTCTAGGTCTAGTCGCTGTCGAGACTTCGAGATATAACCTATACGTTCACGTTGTCAACGCAGCACTACTACTGAGGATGTCAGCCTCAGTAGCTGACGAAACGTCTGGATAGAATAGTTTACCTAGATCACGGCCCTATAGCCCGAATATTCATTCTAATATCCATTTCATTTCAACAGGTCTAAAATTTCCAATTCCAAATATTATAATTGTCGAAATAGCGTAAGAAACTTCTTACCGGGTATCCCACAACACCACAATTTTTTTATTGTTTATTTTTATGAGAATTACTGTTTATGTTTTAATAATGTACATAATTTTGTATGTATTTTACTTTAATAAACCTTAACTATTAATTTTTGACTATTCTATTTCTAAAGATAAGATAACAAATAGCGTGTGTTCATTTCACCCTCTCGAAAGGATCATTTTACCTATCCCCATAGTGCAAAACTATCTTTTCTAGGATTTACATTTAACCCTGTTTTAACAACTGCCATTACTTATTTAAACTTGATGATTCCAGGAAATACCACAAATGGCGCGGTAAACGCCATCTGTAGTACGATGCAACATTCTAAAACGCGCTGTTAAGACAGCAGGTAAAAGTTGGTCTGTGTTCTGTCGGAGATGTCTGCGACGCGAGATCGAAATCACGATCCGCGTCTGGAAGTTTCGACTGAATACAGACCACTTATTTTATTCGATTATGGTAACGTGCCTATCACGTTCAGGTTAGCTACGCCGTGATTCGTTTCGGCAAGTAGATATCCATATGTTTAAATGGACCTTGTTGGAGCATGCGTAATCCTAAAATGTGGCATCGTACTACAGATGGCGTTTACCGCGTCATTTGTGCTATTTTCTAAAACGCGCTATTAAGACAGCAGGTAAAAGTTGGTCTGTGCTCTGTTGGAGCTGACTGCGACGCGCTGATGAGATACAAAAAGATCGAAATCGCGATCCACGTCTGGCAGTTTCGACAGAATACAGACCACTTCGAATTATTTTATTTTATTTCATAACCCCACTACAATATTAAATAAAATTGTTATTTATTTAACATAGTATTTATACAATTTTAAACCCCAAGTTTTTCCAAAGAGAGATACACCACTCTCCTCTATATTAACACAAAAGAAGAATATTAGGTGGATTGGCGTTTCAGTAATTAATAAAATCAGTTTTACGAAATAAGTATTAGATACTTACGTCTTTTAATAAATCAACTATTGGATCTCCCTTTTGTGTCAGCCATCCGTACCGTTTTTGACCAATATCTGCAGGAGCATTTATGGGTAATTTGAATTGCGAGAGGGTAAGAAATGCTGTCAGATTAGCCGTGTAGAAAGCAGTCAATATGGTTATAAATATCCACCAGGTTGCAAATAAGATTCTCGTGGTGTCTTAACCGAAAATTTAAATAAATTTAATTTATTTTAATAGGTTGATGTTAGAGATCGAAATAGATTCCACGTTTTAATACTTCTATATTAAAAGGTTTAATGAACAGGGTGTCTTATAAGTAATGAATCGCCTTTTAGTCGCATAGGGGACCTCATGGTCATGTTTTTAAAAATTGGCACCCATTGTTTATGAGAAATCCTCTACAAAAGGAAGTAGTTGAAAATGAGACATTTTAGAAGAATTTTTAAAGGGTTTTCAATACATTAAAGTGAATTAATTTTTACTACTCTAGATAACCTTAAATTAATAAGGAAAAATTGTTGCTGCTGTCACGTCCTCGTCGGGAATCGAACTCGGGTCCTTGGATTTACGCCAATTTAGTGGTAAACCAATGGTGCGTAAAGCCAGGGACCTGCACTTGGGTTCGATTCCCGGCAAAGGCGTGACAACAGCTACAATTTTTTTTCATTAATTTGAGATTATCTGTAGTGGTAAAAATTAATTCATAAGTTATTGGCGTTCAATCTGTTAAATGCTTAATGATTTCAGAAACTAGAAGGGTATAAACTTAGGCCAAACGTAATATTGTTAGTTAGTTAAGGTTAGTTACGATTATAACCTCAAAATTTAGAACTGAGTTCTGTAGAACTTTACTAAATTAATACTAAAACTCCCGAAATTCTACAAAAGAAGTATTTCGACACCCAAGATTAGAGATTTGAAGACAGTATTGACTAATTGGATTATTTCAATAAAGAATAGTGCAATAAAATAAATGCTTTTTGTCGATCCAATAATTTACTTCTAGTTTTCCTTCCGAAATTGGCCGTAGAAGGTATTACAAACCTTATATTACAATTGTACCAACATTCAACTAACACATTTCAACGGTAACATTTGGAAAGTCAGCAGTAACTGACAGACTGAAAGAAAACCATTTTACTTTTGAACTTCATAAATCTTCCAGTATGGAATTGAAATAAGCCAGTAAAAATGCTCTCTGTCAACTTAGTAATTTACTGCTAACTTCCCCTTCCAAGATTAACCACAGTAGATTTACATCTAAGATTTACCAACCCGATTTTGGGTCTAGTGTAGTTCCTTGCTTCAACAGTGCTCCATAGGCGAACCATGAGCATTTAAATTTCGTATATATAGAACTCTCTTTGTGGTCATTTACCAAATGGTCTCTGTATCGTATGATGTAGTGCATGATGGGTCCTATGAACGACAGGAATAAAAGTATGACGAGCCATACATCCCAGGTAAACGGGGCCGTTAGACCAGACCCGGTTGCTGATTCTTTTGGTCTTTTCATCATCACTGACCATTTTTCCATGTCCAGTACTTTAGAACTGGGAAACCCTAAGTTTCTAAAGAATTCGTTATGCAGAAAGGCGGCCATGACGTCGACTTTCTGAAAGAGGCACGTAGCTGAATATGGTTGCTATTATTCAATGACGTATACCTAATGAGTATATTAACTAGAATGTCGAAGTTATTATCGAAAAAGGGGAACTACTATGAGCAAATGATTGGATGGTGGTGGTGGTCCAGCGGCTAGATCATAAGTTAGTATTCGGGAAGACACCGGTTCAATCCCTGGTCCGCCTCCTTGATGGTCTAATCCAATGTTGGGGAAATAACGTGATACAGGCCAAGCTGGGCACAACAGCAGGTGGTCCCAGGGTGTTTATTAAAACTCTCTTAACTCAAATGAACGAGTTTTCTACTATCCAATAAAAGAAAAAAAATATTTTCTAACCGTCTAGGGGCTGTTGTAAATCAATAAAGGACAATAGAAATTGACTCAAAATGGAAGGAACATGTCCCATTCTGCATGACCACCATATGGGTCATAATGAACCAATAATTTGAACATGTGAGTTTTCAGAAGATAAAGTGGATTTAAATTTGCTACTTCAGGATACTAAACTTCGTTTGATATTTTTTTTTGATAATGGCTTAAACTCCATTGAGATATCCTTACATATTATCTGCCTCATTGCAAGTCTGCAACATAGATGATCTGTAGATAAATGAAAATCTCTCATTTAAGACTCGAGGGCATACCCTCATAAATCGGAGTTGAGAGAGAGAATGCTCGGTTGGTGCACTCTGTTTAGGGTGCGGGAATTTCAACATACACGTTTACAGAAAAACGTGAAAATGTTGATGAGTTGACTATGAGTTGAAGCTAACTGATGAGAACAACAAATATAAAAAACGAAATATGTGTTGGGAAACATAGTAGAAGTGGAAAAACCAATCGCAACAAAATTTTTACTTCATGTTTTAGGGCACACATTTCGTTTTTACAGGATTATTACAAATTATGATTTGGTTTTTACACAGACCGCAAATAGAGGCAATGATGCCCAGCCACGTGGAGAGCGGAGATAAGAAAACAACAGCTGAGCACAGCACACGCCGGCGGGACTCTAGCGGACTCCCCGTTCTCCGCGCGGCTGCGCATTATATCCAATACAGCCGTTGCCCTCTCTCCGCCACGGCAGGCTTTCTCTCCCTCTCGACGCCACCGTACCGCTTTTTTGTAACAGAAAAGATCGTAATACCCTTCGCCTATATATAGAAGTTTCACATCAAAAAGGATTTGGTGTGAAACAGTAAGTTGGACGGCTAAATCAAAATTGTTACGCATGTTACCTAGTTTCCTACGAATCATTAAAAACGATCGAAGTTGCGGGAATGAGTAAATGATAGCAAACAATTGAAATTGGATAAATTGATTGTTAAGCTTCCATTTGTTTGACTATGTAATTTTAACTTTTGTTTTAGTTTTCATAGAAACGTTTGTTTGTAGACATCGCATCGCATCGTCCGCTTTAATGATACATTAAATAATTTATTGTAGATTACCGGTAATATCATATCATTACGTGCATTGAAAAAAAATTGTGAAAAAGGGTTGAAACAGTTAGTCCTTTTTAATGCATATACTTTCTAATAAAAGAGATGTAACAATACAATTCTTTTAAAAAGTAGGCACATGCTTCCCTTTGCTTACGTGGAAAATCGTGTTAACCATAGTGCATTATCACATCACGCAGTAATAATATACACAAGTTACAAACAGACAAAGCGACGAACAAATTAAATTAAATAAAAGAAAAATAATGAAACAAATAATGATACCTTTCAAGCTTTTACTTAAATTGTTGTTGATTTGAAAACAAAAATCCTCGGGTCCTAAACAGAATTAATTCGTGGGGCTTCCTTGTCATTTCGGCAATTATATTGCTGCCGTCTTCAGAACATGGGAAAGTTGCAAGTTTCTACCACTGCCGAGACGTTAATAGATAGACCTCACGAATCAATTTTTACGATAATTTCGAGGTTTGACCAGAAATGTGATTTATTTGAAATAATTGCATTTAAAATAAAAATCACCTATTTTCATCTTGCATTTGAATTCTTTTTTTAAAAATATCGAATAGATGTACGCCAGCTGTGTAAAACTGAAAACTACAAGATACTGTGGTGTGCTAATAAATGCATAATCTAAAATTTTTAAAACACGATTCGAAAAACTTCACTTATTAGATGAATCCAAAGCTAAAGAAACTATGGATTCCATTTCTTTCTCTTATTAGAATGTCTAAAAGATCAGAAACAAAATGAGGTTTTGATATAAAATGATTGATCTTGATTTTAGATCAATAAAATTATTTGCAACACTATTTTGGCCTTGATCTTTTACGCTAAGCAAACGGTTTTGGCATTAGTTTTTTTTTTCTCGAATTAAAACGGTTGGCAAAGGCAAATAAGGAAGCATGTAGAAGAATTATTTGCTGCTGAACTGAAGAAACTATAATATAAAGATAGAAAAACTATATCTCAATCACTTCAAACAGAAAAATATGAATCATACTCAATCTTCGCAGCTGGTGATAAAATGCAAACACCACTATTAGTCTACAAAAGCTCCAATATTTAAAAAATGAGCAAGTTCCTACAAGGTTTTCCTACAAAATCCTTTGGTTAGGTATTATGTGTTTATTAACATTTATTTATGACCTCAAGCAAAAGATCCAGAAATTATCGACCCCGATCGAGTGTCAGATTTATTGCTCGATAATTTTATATTTTATGACGTAGATCTCGTATAGATTTTCAATACCATAGTTGGGACGATCAAAATTGACAGAGTTCACAATAAACTATGTATGAGAATGGACGTAAAGTCCGTGCCATTTAAAGTGGCGGCTCAGGCAATAAAACATACAAAAAATTTATGAGCTTACTAAGTGGAATGACCGACATCTACACCAAACAAGAGGACGGTCCAAATTTTATTTAGTGATAATTTTAAGGCACAAAAGTCCTTAGTTAGATCAGGGTCGACTTTATAACTGCCTAATTGGAATTATATCTTTAAACAAGCGTCTTGCTTTTCTAAATTACTGAGGATGTTGAATTTTTTTTAAAGTCCGATGCTGGCAACGTGCTCAAATTTTTCTTGCCTGTATCTCCTTCTACTACACATTAATCGTTGTAATGCTATTTCTTCATCTCTATTAGTGGCCGCTGCAATTCCTACCTGACATCTCTTTTCTATGTTTACAATATTCCTTACAACGTCTGTCCTGAGTAAAAGTAGGCGTTCTATCAGCAACCGCTTTAGTCTAGTCAGTAATTTGAAAGAAGAATGTAAATGCGACAGTTGTATTATAAACTATGCCAATTTTGAACGTCTCAACTATAGAATATAATATGAAGCAGCGGTCAAATTTATCAGGGTATTGTGCAGCAATTTATGATTAGCAAGATTGTTTTATATTTACGTTTTTGTTCAACATTCCTACGACTCCTTCGTCTGAATCTACGGTCTTGTCATTGGGAAGATAGACGGTGTATGTGAATCCCAGTTTGTTTTGGAGATACTTTATAATATCGAAGGCTATTCCTTTGCCTATCCAAGTGTCATTTACAAGCTCTGCGTAACTTAAAGGATAATTCTGAAAAATAAAGACTGAATTATTTACTTACCTATATAAAATTTACTAGTAATTTGATTTTTAAATAAAGATTTAGCAAGTTTAGATACAGTGAATGCTTGATCATCCGGATCTGAGTTATACGGAATCGCAAATATCCGAATCCGAAAAGAAGTCATTTCTATGCTCGCGAACGGTTAATTTAGAAATTTGAGAAAGATTGTTAAAGATGTATGTTTGGAGTGCGCTACTGTACGGGTGCGAAACATGGACGGTAAGCGCGGCGGAAAAGAAAAGGTTAGAAGTGTCCGAAATGTGGTGTTACAGGCGAATGATGAGGATACCGTGGATAGAGAAGATTAGAAATGAAGAGGTTTTAGAAAGGATAGGAGAACAGAGTACAGAGGTTGGTAGGACACCTTCTCAGGCATGAAGGTCTAGTCAAAGACATATTAGAGGCAGAAACGGAAGTTAGGAGGGGTAGAAATAGACCTAGATTAGATTAGATTACTGTTCGCAAAAAGTTAACGATGTGGGTTGTTCTAGTTTTAGGGAAATGCGAAGTTTAGCTCAAGATAGGAAAGAATGTCCAAATTGTCTTAAGACTGACGACCTTATCATGATGATGATGATGATGAAGAGATGTAAAGTTGATTTAGAATTAATGTAAAAATAGAAGGCGGAAAACTGGAAGAAGATTTTCGGTATTTGGTGAGTCAGATAGCTCAGGATGGAGCTAGAGATATAAAACAAAGAATAGCGTCGGGTCACTTTTAAAGAAAAGAAATCACTTTTGTGTTTCAGATTGGTTACTTTGGAAATTTGAAAACGACTAATTTTAAGGTTAGAAGCTTTTGAAATGTGAGATATTACGGAAGGGCGTTAAAAGTATCGTTGATTGGAAAAGGTTAGAAATGAACAGGTATTAGAAAGAGGAGGATAATAGTAGGTCAGATAGGTTGATAGGATACATTCTCAGATGAAATGGCAATTAGATCATGTTCGCAAATGGTTGGAGATGTGGGTACTCGGGTCCGAGAAAAACAAAGATTGGCTGAAGATAGGAAGAGGTAGAGCTGCGCGGCCAACCAATCTTTGGGTTGAATACCTTACGATGATGAAAACGATAAAGATCAGTCTGGGAGATGAGGTCGCTGTCCCCTTTATTGATACAGGGGCTCTATAAGTTTTACCTGTACGGTCCCAATTCGAAGATGCACCCCCTTTAATGCATCTTGCGTATATCTGTTAGGGCTGGTTCCTATAAATCAAAGAAAAACAATCGAAAGTTAATCCATTCCATAATCGCTTTTATAAAGTTTTATTTATTATTTTAATCATATACGCCCTAGAAGACGATTACGATCCACAATTTTTTATGGATTTTGGATACGGCGTGCTGATGAGATTTAATAAGATCGAAATAGTACTTAGTGGTATTTTCGATAAATTAGTGACTAAGATCTAACATCTACTATTCTCATTAAATAAAGACTTTTTACATAATTTTAACACCTGTAGAATTTCAATAAACTCTCTGAAAATAAGACTTCTAAAAAGTGGTTTTAATTTCTTGATTAACACTCATTTATACGACAAATTGTACGATTACATTCGTTAATTTTTTTCAAATTGTTCATCGTATTTTCTATAATTTTTCTGTAAATATTTTAAAACTATTCTAATAAATAATTGAAAAACTAAAGAGTTAGTAGTTTTTGTTACCATCCTAATATTCAAATTTCGACGTTCAGAACTACAATAAGCAACGGTTGTGACAGACGGACAGACGAACATTTGAATAAAGGAAACCTTAGTAAAATAAGCTACTTAATAGGTATAATAATTGAATTGCTAAAAAAATAAAAATTTCCGTCTACAGCATGCATAATATTATTCTTGTTTCAATTTCTTTATTAACATGGGAATTGCCATAATTTAATTTATTCTTCGATCCTATTTTATTAAACCACGTGGCATAATCGTATAACGTTAATGACAAATGAAGTCATCCTTCATAAATACAACAATGTTTCTTTTTGTATTTAGTGAAATTTTTAAGTGCTTGCAATTAGTAAACCATTTTAGTTTATTTTATCGCAATTTTTTGGACGAAATGATGTTTTGAGTTTACGTAATGTGCAACTAACGTAAGGTAGCCATGAAAATAAATAATTGCAAACAATTCTTTTAAGTTTACTTTTTTAAACTGATTACAGTAATTCCAATTTACATCAAATGTATTTTTAAGTACACATGGGGTTTAAAAATGTTGCGTGAATGTACTTTGAGAAGGCAAGATAAAAGTGTTCTAATTTTTAACTATGGATAAGAAAGTGACAGATTCTGATACGTTACTTATTATTATAAATTCTGTTTTTAGAAAGAAGGAGCTTTTAAAATATCAAAAATGTTGTCTTATTTCTCCATTTTTTGACCCCTAAAGCAACAAACATGATTTGCCCTCGCGGTACAGTTAGCAATTTTACCTCAAAAGTAATTTTTTAAATAGCGCAATGGTTAGAGCAGGGGTCTACCACGCCGGAGTTCGGAGTTCGAATTCTGGAATGTGGTCATATTTTTTTTGTTTTTTTTTTACATCTGTCATAACATGTTGCAAACCGTAGGTATCTTAATGTATTTAATAATCTTAATTAATATTATAAATACGAAAGTGAGTTTGTTGTTTATTTGTTTATTACGATTTCACACTTTAACTACTCAATCGATCATCATCAAATTTTGTATAGGTACACATTGTTAGGGGTACAGAAAAGGACATAGGGTGTTTCTTATCCAGAAAAGGGGTACTGTTCCGGAGGGATAAAAAAATTAACTTATTTAGTCGTCCGGCATATCATACGTTAAATTGAAATGTACAGTAGGTACTAGTAGTCTAAACATTATTTTTAATTTTTAAATGCTTAAATACTGAAAATTAATAAAAAGAAAAAATCCATGTGAGTGAAGCCGCGGGTAAAAGCTAGTTTTCTATATTTACTACATTCATAAAATGTTAATTACTAATAAGTGCTTCAAAAACTAGTTTTGATTAACTTACCTACTGTAGGCACTTATAATTTGAACTACATAATTACTGCAGGTGTATTTTGTTAATTATTATTCTTTTTTTACAAATAATAAAAAATTGCTTACCAATTGGAATAGTTTCTGTGTAATTTAATTCGTCCACCAAAGTAGCCCAATTTTCAAGCATCATTTTGTCGATTTTTTTTAAATAACACAACAGATAAACAATTTAATATGAACGTATCTATCTAATCACACACTTTTTGATAATTACGTTCGAAAAACGACCAGCTTTATGTTCTTGCAAGGACTTGGCAATTCCGATTGATTTTGTACCAACGACGTGTTGAATCAAGGAACGGAAGGTAACATTAAAACTATTATCTATAATGCCTCCGGGAGGGGTGTATTAAACGACTTTCTGTCGTTTTTATTGATATAAAGATTACAGTTATCAAAACTCATTTAAGGCTAAAACTTTTATCTTATACTAACGATGTGTTCGTTTTAATTTTTTTATAAAAAATGTTTTATGATGTTACTTGTGCATTAAAAGCAATATTTGGAACGAAAAGGATAATTGGAGTAGTACATGATCACTTTCAGGACTGAATGGGGAACTCTATTGAAAGTGCATGGCATGCATCACCTTATTATATCTGCCTCAGGATGAACCAATGTAAACAGCGAAATTTTGCGCGTTCTGATTTGAATTTTGTCTAAAAAGAATATGAAATTATGAATCATTTTCCTTGATTTCGCAAAAATATATTTTCGTCAAAACATTTATATTGTAGCCTGCGTGAGGATAACAGATAGGGATGCTAGTCTCCAGTTGATTTGCGAGGCTGGAGTTGGAGGAGAATGTCAATAGTCAGAAGAAGAAGAGTCTATTTGCAGGACTGATTTATTCGAAATATTTACAGAATATTTATGCTACAATTATTTGCATGAGTTATATGCAAAATAAATAAAAGTAAAACAAAAATACTGGTATGCAAAGGAAAAAAAAGTAGGGAAAGAGCGAATATAACGATAGGAGACGAAAGATTAGTAGAAGTGGCTGATTTTTGGTATTTAGAAAATCAGATAAGTCAGGACGGAGGAAGTAATAGGGATATAAAGCAGAGGATAGAGCAGGGTCGAGTCGCTTTCAATAAATATGAGTCACATCTATGCTCGCGAAAGATTAATATAAAAATTGGAAAAGGGTTGTTAAAGGTGTATGTTTGGAGTGCTGCGCTGTACGGGTGCGAAACATGGTGGGCGTGACGGAAAAGGAAAGGTTAGAAGCGGTCGCAATGTGGTGTTATCGGCGAATGATGAGGATACTGTGCATAGAGAAGATTAGAAATGATGAGGTATTAGCAATAAGAAATAGGCCAGATAGGTTGGTAGGACACCTTCTTAGGCATGAAGGTCTAGTCAGAGACATATTAGAGACTGAAACAGGAGTGAAGAGGTGTAGAGGTAGACCCAGATTAGATTACTGTTTGCAAATAGTTAAGGATTTGGGATGTTCTACTTTTAGGGAAATGCGAAGATTATCTCAGGATAGGAAGGAGTGGAGGTGCGTGTTAAACCAATCTTATGATTGTTATGATGATATCTAGTCTGTCTAGCAGCTTGGTCTGAGTTCAATGTTTGGCCTGATTTTGGTCAAGCAAGAGCGACGATAGAAAGGCTGAGTTGCTACTATACATGTGCATCTTCTGTATGTCTATGTACCCACAAGACCCCTACCTTCTGTGAACTATTTCAGGGAACGTGTACTGGACGTCCTGAGTGGGTTGTTTTTGTTGATTGTGAGATGTCGTTGTTGGTAGTTGTAGGTACAGAAGGGGATTGTAGATGTTGCCCCTCTGACTTGATGTATACTGGTTTAAGTAGGAGAATAGATATGGTTTTCTCTTTGTTGGGTGGTGGACGGTGAACGTGTAGTCGTTCCTGCTGATTATTTTAAAAGTGCCGTCGTATGAGAATTGCAGTGTAGTGAGTTTTTGGGACCATCGTGTCGATGTATTCTGCTGTTTGGATGTCCTTGTAGATGGTTGTCTTTTTTTCCCCATGTCGTGTTCCAGATACAGGTTGTAGTAGTTGGAAATGTTAGCGGTGTAGGGCGATGGTCTGCTATTGGACGTAGTGATCTTCCATGTACCATGTCAGCAACTATTGCATCAGATCTTTCCAGGCTGTTCGGATGCCTAATAGCACTGCTATGGGAAGAATCTCGGCCCATGACATGTTATTGCAGCATTCAGCTGGTGATGAAGTCGTTCGACCATTCTATTTGCTTCCGAGTGGTATGCCGTGGTATGTCGTGATATGGATGTGTTTGGTGTTCATTATGCGACGGTTTGTTGAAGAGTTGAGATTCGAACCGTCTTCCTTAGTCTGCAGTAATTCCTAAAGGTACACCAAATCGACAGATCCATCCTCCACAGAAAGCATGTGCTACAGTTACAGCTTCTTGATCTTTGATATGCTGTAGAAGGACATGACATCATCGTCAATCCTCCGACGGAAGATCATACAGCACAGTCAAGGCAGTGGTGGATCTTGGACGCAGATGGCATCGTTTGCGTCATCGTAGAGACGCCTCCAATGGAAATCCTGAAAGGAAAATGCGGTAGAGACATAAAACAAAAAAAAGCCTAGTACCGTAGCTCTGGCGGGGTTTTCTTATTTATTTTAAAGAAGATGCACTGCATTTTTTTAAAGTATGAAGCGTTTGTTGGGTTGTCTATGCGCATTTAAAAAAAAATACTTTTTTCATATTAAACGCAACAGTGTGCCATACTCTTAGCGCTGTACGTTGTATAGTGAGATTAATTTCACTGAAAATACAAAAATTAAAAAAACATTGAGGAACATACTATACATAAATGTATTTAAACATTTCTTTTAAAAATTCATTATTCCCTTTTTTTAATAAATCAGTAGCATTGTTCGATATATACCAATATTGATAAAAGCTAATTGATCTACTAAAAATTAAGATTGTGACAAATTAAAAGTTAATTCGATCAATAGATTATTCAATATATTTTATTAAAAATTTTTCAAACATTCAAATAAAATCTAATCTAATTGATTTGTGAATTCGGAATTCTTTCGGCTTTAAAATTTTGACTTCCCAAAAATTTTGCCGCCCCTAAGCCCGGGCCTCACGGGCTTTTGTTTGCTATTCATTCCGCGAGAGATAAAGTACAAGATGTTAGAAATGCTACAAGACGAAAATTAATTTAAATTAGGTACATTACTTGTGTTTGTTTAGTCCATTTTCCATGTTATTATACATATACCTACACGTCACACACCGAATAATTATCGTATGCTCGTAAATTTAATCATTATTTCAAGACGAACTATATAGGAATTATTTTGACAAAACAAAGGAAGTAATACAATTCACAGATATTTACGGTAAACATGATCATCGACGACCCAAAAGACGTAATTTTTTTTATCCTTAGGGAACAATATTTTTGCTGGACAAAATGATATCATATAACCTTTCTTGTACCCCTGACAATGTGTGTACAAAAAATGTTATATGATCGGTTGAGTAATTAAGAAGGGAAATGGTGGCAAACAAACAAACAAATAAAATTACAAGTGTATATAAAGTGTTAATTATTTTGGTACTTAGTAATAGATTGAGTGCTGTTTTTGCGATTGTATTTTGGTTTTAGTTGACAATTAATTCATACGAAATGGTTTTCTAACACGATAATTAGTTATAATAAAACCGCTAGGTGTGAATTGCGATTTCGATTTTATTAGATCGCATTAGCACGCCATAGGCAATCTCGATAAATCACCCACCAGTAAAAAGTAAGTTGATAAAATTATCTATCGGATCTCCTGCTAATTGAAAATTGGAGGCCCCCTTCAGCCTCCTTTCAGGATTCATGGAAATGGGTGGGTGGTGGTGGTTCGGGTGAGAAAGATGAGACGGACGAAATGAAGACAGAAGAGAATGAAAGATTATCTGTGGAATATGACTGTCCCAATATTTGCCTAAGTGATTCAACAAGAGCACAGAAAAATTTGGACCTAGGCAGACGGACCCGAAATCGAACCGGCGTTCGAGGGAAGATCTTCAAAAGTCACCCAGCCGTCCGTACGACTGGGTAGTGTCGGATTCCCGAGGAAGAAGTCCTCGGACCTACCGACTAAAACCCCTCTACTTCAGGCCATTCTAGGACCAATTAAGGTCCTCTTCAGCCGACCAGCGTCCTCCCGAATGCTAAGCAATGGTCTAACCTCGGAGTCCTGTCGCTCAGTAGTTAGGCACTTGAAAATACAGGTACAATAAATAAAGCAATAAACGAAACATTTGGCGCCATCTACTATTGAGAAGCCGAATAATTGCGGACAGAACGGGATCTTCCATTGCCTCTGGAGATGATTCTTGCTTATGCTATTAAAAATTCCTCCAGAAAAATGAGCTCATATGATAAATCATTATCAAAATCAAGAGAAAGATGTTGTAATAGCAAACGAATCCACAGAAAAAAGAATCACCAAAATTGGGCTTGTAGCTTCTCAATGGATTTCTCGTACCAAATTTGACACCAAATTTTTAAGTAGGTAGGTACCTTTTAGAAAAATTGTCTTATGAGGGGATTACTCTTCGCCAATGATGAAGTACGTAGGTCAAGGTGTTTTGAACCAAACATTAAGTAACAAGAGTTTCATGGAATTTGAAGGGAAATCTAAATGTTCTCAAATTGACTTCATTCGTTGTTATGAGATAAAAGCAATAGAATCTAGATTTTACGACAACCTTAACTTCAGCCCTGCGTCTGATTTCTCTTAATCCCTTCCTAATTACTCTTTTGATTATACCTACCATTCATTGATATCCATGTATAATCACTGAAATTAGTGTCACTGCGTGCTCACTTACTGTAATATGTACCTACTCTGACAAGTTCCAGAAAAAATTAAATAAAAAACAAAATAAATAAAATTAATTACTAATATTCTATTATTTCAATAGTTCAGTAGTTTTCTGGATTAAGATTAACGATAACATATATAGAATACAGATAAACAAAAATGTTATAAAAACTGTACCTATAGTAGTATGGATAAAAGTTATTAATTTTGTTTGTTTTTTTTGCAGATAAGTGTTGGGGTAGAGGATGGTTATTTGCAGGCATATAACAGTGATTTCGAAGTCCAATTTTCGCACTCGATCTCAATGATCTACCGATTCTCCCAAGCTGACGTCGATCCTTGCACTTTTCTGTATCTCTACAGGGACGACATTGACCAGCTCTTGTTTTGTTACCTTTTTCAGGCCCTTAAACAATCTGACGTAAGTGGACCATTTTTCTGCGATTTACTAATATAATCATACGGTTACAAAATTAGTTATGACTTACGTTCTCCTTACTTAACATGATAAAGGACATCATGGAGGTTACAGGCATTTTCCCATTTTTTAAATACTGGAGTTTTGCTACACTAATAGTGGTGTTTGCATTATATCACCAACTGCGAAGATGTATGAGTATGATTAAAATTTTTTTGTTTGTAGTGATTGAGATATAGTTTTTCTATCTTTATGTTATAGTTTGTTCAGTTCAGCAACAAATGATTCTTCTATATGCTTCCTTATTTGCCTTTGTTATTCGTTTTAATAGGAAAAAAAGACACTGATGCTAAAATAGTTTAATGTTTACTGTGAAAGAAGAGAGTCAAGAGAGGGTTGCAAATAATTTCATTGATCTAAAATTAAGATCAGTCATTTTATATCAAAATATTTACAACCCATTTTGTTTCCGGTATTTTACACATTGTACGATAATTAGAAAAAGAAATGGAATCCATAGTTTCTCTAGCTTTGGTTTCATCTAATAAGTGAAGTTTTTCGAATCGTTTTCTAAAAATTTTGGATTATATGCATTTATTAGGACACTACAATATCTTGTAGTTTCCAGTTTTACACAGCTGGCGTATATCAATTCGATATTGTTTTGCGGCCCGTTTTGTCGAAAATTCATGGAATTTCGTAGTTCCTCACTAAAGGTACGATAAGCGGTTATTTAGCAGGTAGTGATATCAATTTGGAACTTCAAAATTCCATGGATTTTACACTGAACCCGGAAAACAATATCAATCCGATATTTTAGATTATCCATTTCCAAGGAATATAAAATGTTTTGGGCTTTCTTCAGTTAAAGAATTTGAAGGCATTCCATAGAATGTCCCTTTGTCCCATTTTAACCTTTTAATACCTTCAATGGCCAATGTGAGGAGATCTTCAAAAGACAGTGTTGATTCCCGAGGAAGGTGTCCCCGGACCTACCTACTAAAACCCCTGGACCTTAGGCTGTTGTAGGACCTATCGGTTCAGGTCTTCTTCAGCCGTTGGTTGTACCTCAAACGTGGCCCTACTTATCCTACAATGGGACTTTGGCCGTGAAAGCCTACGTTTTTAGGAATATCTTTAAACATGTATTATTTAGATTCAATTAAAAATATATATATAGGTAAATATAAATGCTACCACAATTTATGAGAAATAAATTTGTTTAAATAAAATTACATTTTTTTTATAATAATAACGCCGCTATGCATACATATCACGCGTACATGTTGTGCCAATCATGCGTCGGTGAAGTGATCGGTAGGTATTAAGTTGAATTGGCTGAAGCATGGAGGCATTTGGCAAAAGTTCAAGAAATGATTGGTTGATTTATCTAACCGACTGAACACAAACCAATCTCCAATCTACCTGTAACTGCAAATTCAAAATTTCAGTAAATAGGTAATGTTGTTATAGACATACTAGGTCTTAAACAAAACGACAGTAGGAAACCCTGGATAACAAATGGGATTTTAGGATTAATAGGAGAAAGGCGAAAATACAAAAAACACGAGAGACGAAGAAGGACAAAATTGTTATAAGGCTATAAAGTGGGAAATAATTAGGAAGTGTAGGACAGCTAAGGAACAGTGGTTTGATAGGATATGTAAAGAAGTAGAAGAAAAGATTGAAGTATGTTAAACCGATGAGACGTATAATATAATTAAAAGGAATTTTAGAGGTGTACGTTACAGTAGTAATAATATAAGAAACGAGGCAGGGGTCATTTTGATAGAAAATGAGGAAAAGGCAGATAAGTGAAATGGATATTTAGAGAACCTATTTGCAGATGATATAAGAGTATTAGCATCAAGCAAGGAGGAGTTAGAGATAGCTTTAAATAAAATGGTAGCGGTAATGACAAAACAATATTGTACGAAAATATATATAAGTAAAACAAAAATACTGGTATGCAAGGGAAGAAAAAGTAGGGAAAGAGCGAATATAAAGATAAGAGACGAATGATTAAAAGAAGTGGCCGATTTTAGGTATCTGGGAATTCAGATAAGTCAGGACGGAAGTAGTAGTAGAGATATGAAGCAGAGGATAGCGCAGGGTCGAGTTGCCTTCAATAAAAAGAAGTCGCTTCTCTGCTACGGAACGGTTAATTTAGAAATTCGAAAAAGATTGTTTGTTTGGAGCACGGCGCTGTATGGGTGTGAAACATGGACAGTGGACGCGGCGGAAAAGAAAAGGTTAGAAGCGTTTGAAATGTGGTGTTACAGGCGAATGATGAGGATACCGTGCATAGAGAATGTTAGAAATGAAGAAGTATTAGAAAGAGTGAGAGAACAGAGGACTCTATGGAAGTCAACAAGAAAAAGGCGAGATAGGTTGGTAGGACACCTTCTCAGGCATGAAGGTCTAGTCAGAGACACGTTAGAGGCAGAAACGGAAGTTAGGAGGGGTAGAGGTAGTTTTAGGTAAATGCGAAGTTTAACTCAGGATAGAAAGGAATGGAGGTGCGTGTCCACTTGCGTGCAAACTTCGATGGTTTGCCATTTGCTACCAAAAGTATGAAATGTGTTAAAAATTCGAAAAGTTTGAACGTGTGGCCTCAGGATTGATTTCGGAAAGTTAATCTGCCCATAATGTTATTTTGTTTATTAAATTAATTTGTTTTAAATTTTGAGATTGGACTTCAATCTCTATACAACTATATTTTTTACTTTCATTTCAAATGATTAGTAGCATCTTGAGCTTGAGCCTTTTAGGCAGAACAAAAGAAAATATGATATGGATATTAGTTATGCATATTGCACATCGCGCTGTTCTGTAGTATTCTGCTTCTGTTTCATTTTCAAAACAACATTTAAGAGCGAACAATTACACGAAATTGTCAAAGCACAATGAACCTTTAAATATTATTTGTAGCAAAAGCAATTCTTGAAATAATTCTTTGTAATTTCCACTGCTATCTTTCGTCTTATCTGTAACTAAGATACATGTCTTATTACAATAGGTATAGTAGGAACGATCAATATTGGCAAAGCTCGCAATGAATTACAGGTCTGACGAAGGAAGCTCGCGAGCGGTCGCGCAGGTACTTGCCCATTTATGACCTATTTGGGTAAGTCACTTGGAACCGATACACAAATAAGCTTTCAGTAGGCGTAAATTATAGTACTAATACAGATAGGACAGTAGCGTACTAGAAAATAATGTAAAAACATGACTTATCAAAAAGAAAAAATTAACCTATTGCTTTTGTTTTATAGTTAGTTTTCACATTCACTGTCATCATGGGAATCTCTATCACTGTCACCAACATCAACAATTAGTTCTTCTGTTTGTCTGTCTATTATTTGCTCACTGATCCCTATTTTTAAATATTTAATCTACGCCCCTGATAGGAATACTGAAGAATGAGGGCTGCAATCTTTATACCTAAAACTGCCTACTTTTGCCACCGCGCATCCACGCCATTTTAAAATTTGCGCCAGCTTCCAGCGTCCGACCTGTACCTGCGAAGAAGGAAAAACACTAAATACCAATAATTACAGTATAGTATATTTACTAAAGATATTTTATACAATATGGGCAAACTATTTGCAAGAACTAGCTCTTAACTATGCCAAAGTTAACTTTTTGTATCAATTCGATTAAAAAGGATTTCTCAAATTACTCCAGTAACATTTGGTAAATGATAGATGCATGCATATAAAATAAATAACTGTCCAATAAACGAACTAATTCCAGTATATTTGAATGCTAGCCGTTGCGCCAGAAACGCATTTTTAGATTCCACTTGGCCCCGAAATTTTTGGCTTAATGGAAACCACTTGACTTACATAAACAAACAGGCGTTCAGGAATAGAAACATTTCGATAACTAATTTCAGTTCCTTCCGATTAATGTTCAGTTTGTGATGCGTTTCTAACGCTGCATAATGAAACGTGTATCGTTTTACGTACTTTCAGTTATAATTCTCGTAATCTCTTCGCCAGTTTCGGGAAGACGTCTTACCGTAACTTCTAAGATTGGTCAAGACCCTGACCTCTCACACTTCTACTGCACGATAGAGAAAAACGTGATAATCACTTCGTATTTGGCTTACTCTGAAGTGACAGTTTTTGCACCTGTGAATTCAGCATTCGCCAATCGTACCACCGCTGACGATTCCGACGATGTTCTTTTCTATCATTTCGGTTGGCACTCGAAGAACGTTGGAGAACTCAATTCCGAATTTGTGTACACCATCTCCGACAAACATCCGCCGCTTTGGATTACCAACCAGGAGAGAGCTGTTTTCGTAAACAACGCAAAAATTGTTATGGGGAAGTCGAATTATATGGCTACAGCCCGAAATGGGGCCACTCAAGTGTTACACGTCGTGGATGACGTTTTGGATCCTGTGGTGAGAGGCACCTCCTTGCTTTCGAAACCACCTAAAGCTAGCGATTTTTTTGAAAAAAACGTTCTATGGAATATTGGACCTCACAAAGTTGATCTGTTTTGGGAGAAAGTGGTTCTTCTCCGGAAGGAGTCTTTGTATAGAGTCGATCGATCTGGAACATTTTTTGTTCCTGTAGATGACGGATTTACAGAACATCGTTTACAAATGTTGGACGCGGACGTGATAGATGCCCACATTATTCCGAATTATGTTTTCTTCACTCGTCCCACGCCCAAAAACTTCCCCTTTGAAACCCTTGCCGATGGTAAAATGCTTTTCGTCTTAATCTATTTCATGGAGCAAGGTGGAAAGATTTTCGTCAAAGCAAATACTGTTGTTGGAAATTCAAAGCATCCCATTGGAGAAATGATCGTAGAGGTGGTCAAGCCGAACATCCCCGTTAGGAATGGAGTTGTACATTTGATTAAACGCCCTTTGGTGGTTTCTGACAAAAGATTGTCCTTCTTCCCTTATCTCCCGGTCATTCATAAACTCACTAGCGATCCGTTCCTTGACATTTCGTTCACGCTATTTGAAAAAACGAGGCTTCTCCAGTACTTGGACGTCGACCAGCAAGATCAGAAGTTTACCCTTTTTGTACCCAGAGATCGTGCTTGGAGGGGGTTGATCACGTCCTCAACTGATCTGTCCGGAAACCTGTTTCATAAAATGAAAAATGTAATGGGAAGGCACATCGTGGTGTCTAATCTGGAATATTCGATGGAGAGATTGAAAAGCCTTTCTCAGTCCGAAAATAGGACTGACATTGACCTGATGAGCATGTCCGGAGATGAAATAATTAGCATTCGTAAAGAAAGGAACAATTACTACATCATTAGAGGTGAAATAAATATTAAAGTGTATAGGGCAGATTACGAGTGCACCAATGGTATTATACACATCATCGATCATCCATTTATTGACCTTAACGAAGAGCTTATTTAATACCACATTAATAATAATGTTAAAATTAAGAAATTATATTAATCCAATAAAGAGTTTTGGGTAATTCATTGCTTAAGTGTTAAATTTAGGANATGGCATGTTAGTGGTTACATCAGACTCTAAACAACCTGTCTAGAGATGATTTAAAGAAAACCATGGCATGTTAGTGGTTACATCAGACTCTAAACAACCTGTCTAGAGATTATTTAAAGAAAACAATGGCATGTTAGTGGTTACATCAGACTCTAAACAACCTGTCTAGAGATGATTTAAAGAAAACCATGGCATGTTAGTGGTTACATCAGACTCTAAACAACCTGTCTAGAGATTATTTAAAGAAAACAATGGCATGTTAGTGGTTACATCAGACTCTAAACAACCTGTCTAGAGATGATTTAAAGAAAACCATGGCATGTTAGTGGTTACATCAGACTCTAAACAACCTGTCTAGAGATTATTTAAAGAAAACAATGGCATGTTAGTGGTTACATCAGACTCTAAACAACCTGTCTAGAGATGATTTAAAGAAAACCATGGCATGTTAGTGGTTACATCAGACTCTAAACAACCTGTCTAGAGATTATTTAAAGAAAACAATGGCATGTTAGTGGTTACATCAGACTCTAAACAACCTGTCTAGAGATGATTTAAAGAAAACCATGGCATGTTAGTGGTTACATCAGACTCTAAACAACCTGTCTAGAGATTATTTAAAGAAAACAATGGCATGTTAGTGGTTACATCAGACTCTAAACAACCTGTCTAGAGATGATTTAAAGAAAACCATGGCATGTTAGTGGTTACATCAGACTCTAAACAACCTGTCTAGAGATGATTTAAAAGTCGTGTAGCATCCTACTGTATATACTCATGTATATAGGTTTTATATCAAAAAAGTTGATACTGTAAAACCTATAAATTTTTAGGTACTACCTTATTGGTATCCTCAATTTCAATAGGTAATATTAGTATTATCCAGAGATGTAATTTATTTGAAATACTTGCATTTAAAATGCAAAGACAAATTAAAAAATACCTATTTTAACTTGCATTTAAATTCTTTTTTAAATGAATGATGAAAATGTAAAATACATTTTTACCTTTAAAAGTTTTGCTAGTGTCACCGATCAAACATTATATAAAATGACGAATGAATGTTGCTCACGTTGGCCATTGAAGTATTAGAAGCTTAAAAAGGGGACAAAGAGACATTCCATGAATGCCTTTTAATTCGTTAACTAAAGAGAGCCCAAAAGAATCTAAACTTCTTGGAAATGGATAATCTAGAATATCGGATCGATATTGTTTTCCGGGTTCAATGTCATGGTCCATGGAATTTTGAAGTTCCAAATTGATATCAGCCCCTGTCAAATCAAGAAGGAACTACGAAATTCTATGAATTACGACAAAACAGCCCGCAAAACAATACCGAATTGATATACGCCAAAACTGAAAACTACAAGTTACTGTAGTGTGCTAATAAATGCCTATAATCCAAAATTCTTAGAAAACGATTCGAAAAACTTCACTTATTAGATGAACCCAAAGCTAAAGAAACTATGGATTCTATTTCTTTCTCTTATTACAATGTGTAAAAGATCGGGGTTGTAAATATTTTGATACAAAATGATTGATGTTGATTTTACATCAATAAAAGTATTTGCAACCCTTTTTGGCTCTGACCTTTCACGCTAAACAAACTATTTTGGCATCAGTGTCTTTTTTCCAATTAAAACGTGTGACAAAGGTAAATAAGGAAGCACATACAAGAATTATTTGCTGCTGAACTGAAGAAACTATAACATAAAGATAGAAAAACTATATCTCAATCACTTCAAACAGAAAAATATTAATCATACTCAATCTTCGCAGCTGGTGATATAATGCAAACACCACTATTTTAAACGNTCAATCTTCGCAGCTGGTGATGTAATGCAAACACCACACTATTAGTCTAGAAAAACTTATTATTATTATATTTAAAAAATGAGAAATGCCTACAAGGTTCTTCTAAAAAATATTTTATACTTAAGTTAATGTAGAAAATTAAATAGGTACTACAAAAAAGTATTTTGAAAATACGTATTTTGCATTTAGCATTTAAAATTCAAAACGGAAATCTATTTTCTATTTTATATTTGAAATGAGAAATCCAAAAGCTATTTGCATTTTGTATTTAAATACTTTTAAAAAGCCATTTTACATCTGTGTATATCCCTGGTTGTATGGCGAAGCACATGGTGAACAGTCAACAGTTTTTGAAATGTGGCGCGGCCCATGAGATTTTAAGATACCTCTACATACTAATGGATACGTACTATTTAAATTCACTACACATACATGTACATTTTACATTTACATATATGTACACATGTTTTTTGCGTATGTACATAAATGTATATGTGTGTGTTGTGTTTTCGTTATGAGTTTATGGTCACCTGTAAATCGTGCAAATCGCACACTGTTTGTTCCGCTTATGACTGTTTTGAAAGGTAAACGAACAGCAAGATGTAAATAAGCGTCTGTTGTAAATTTCAATTTTATTTTGCTTGCCAGTTATTTTTGGCGTTTTAATGCGAACTGTGCTCTTTCTCCTTAAAATTTGATGATGCGAACACGTAGCGAGTAAAAAACTAGCTGAATTAGGTAAATACAGACAAAATTCCGGTGATTGGAGAGTGCAGAGTGACCGAAAATTTTGTGTGTGCGCTCGATGTTCTAATTACGAATCGAGTGTAATATTTACAGTGCATGAGTTATGGAAACTTCGTTGGAATATCGCCTGACGCGTTTGTATCTTCGTTTGAAGTGAGCAAACATTGTCTTGACCTTGGTCTTGCAGTTTTGTCTTTAGTTGCCTTGATCTTCTATATTAACGAAACGAAGATCAAAACCAAGAGTTGGTAGTGTTTGTATCACCAAGTCCAAAACTGAACGAACAAAACCAAGACCAGAAGCAGAGTAGCATGATTTTCGCAAAATTCTTACCTAAATTCTATTATAGTTACAAAATAGAAAGAAATAACTCAATAAAACTTTTATGTAAGTCAACACAAATAATAATTAGGAAGTTTAGAGCAGCTAAGGAACGGTGGATTGATATGAGGTGAAAAGAAATAGAAAACAAGTTTGAAGTAGATAAAACGGATGAGGCTTATAATATAATCAAAAGGAATTTTAGAGATGTAAGGTATAGTACTAATAATATAAGAAACAAGGTAGGGGTATTTTTGATAGAAAATGAGGAAAAGGCAGACAGGTGGAAAGAATACTCAGAGAACCTATACGCAGGCCATGAGTTAGGAGATCTATTAAAGAAAGAAGCTGGCGTGGAGATAGGTGAGCATTAAAAATCTAAAAGAATAATAAGGCACCAAGAAAAAGTACAGTCAGATAAGTCAGGACGGAAGGAGTAGTAAGGATACAAAGCAGATGATAGCGCAGGGTCAAGTTGCCTTTAATAAAAAGAAGTCATTGCTATGCTCGCGAAATTTTAAAAAAGATTGTTAAAATTGTATGTTTGGATTGCGCCACTGTACGGTTGCGAAACGTGGACGGCGGGCGCGACGAAAAAAAAAGGTTAGAAGCGTTCGAAATGTGGTGTTACCGGCGAATGATGAGGATACCGTGGATAGAGAAGGTTCAAAATGGAGAGGTATCAGAAAGAATATTTACGAAACGGGGATAGTTCCAGAGGATTATAAACGGAACGTAGTAGTAACATTACCTAAGAAAAGGGGCGCGGATAGGTGCGAGAAATTTCGAACAATTAGCTTAACTTCCCATGCGTCAAAAATCTTAACTAGAATTGTACAGAGGAGGATGGAAAAAAGGGCGGAAGAACTATTAGGGGAAGATCAATTTGGGTTTAGAAGAAATAGAGGAACGCGGGAGGGTAGCAATAGAGAAAACGATAGAAAAAGGAAAGAGTGCGTACATAGGATTTGTAGATTTAGAGAAAGCTTTTGACAATGTTAAATGGGACAAGATGTTAAATATACTTAAAAATGTAGGGATGAATTACAAAGATAGAATTGTGGTACTTAGTTTGTATAAAGAGCAACAGGCAGTTATAGAGCTGGGGATGCAACGTAGAGAAGTAAATATTGGGAAGGGAGTCAGGCAGGGATGCACACTGTCACCGCTACTTTTTAATCTATACATCGAAGACGCCATCAACATCATTAAAGACAGTACAACTGTAGGGATAGATGTGCAAGGGCAAAAGATTAGTATGCTTAGATTTGCAGATGATATAGCAGTATTAGCATCTAGCAAGGAGGACCTAGAGATAGCTTTAAATAAAATGGAAGCGGTACTGACAGATCAGTACTGTATGAAAATAAATAAAAGTAAAACTAAAATACTGATATGCAAGGGAAGAAAAAGTAGGGAAAGAGCGAATATAAAGATAGGAGACGAAAAATTAGAAGAAGTGGCTGATTTTAGATACCTAGGAAGTCAGATAAGTCAGGATGGAAGGAGTAGTAGGGATATAAAGCAGAGGATAGCGCAGGGTCGTGTCGCCTTTAATAAAAAGAAGTCTCTTCTATGAGACCTATAAGACCTTGGGATAAAACGGCTCCTAGTCCTACGTTTGATGCGTCACACGTTACAATAAAGGGTTTATTAAAGTCTGGATATGAGAATTGAAAACGTTAGAAGCGTTCGAAATGTGGTGTTACAGGCGAATGATGAGGATACCGTGGATAGAGAAGGTTAAAACTGAAGAGGTATTAGAAAGAGTAAGAGAACGGAGGAAATCAACAAGAAAAAGGCGAGATAGGTTAAGTAGGAGACCTTCTCAGGCATGAAGGTCTAGTCAGAGACATATTAGAGACAGAAACAGGAGTTAGGAGGGGTAGAGGTAGACATTACTGTTCGCAAATAGTTAAGGATGTGGGTTGCTCTAGCTTTGGAACCGAGCGGCATGGCCTAGAGGTTTAGACCATTGCTTAGTATTCGGAAGGACGCCGGTTCGATTCCGGGTCCGTCTGCCTTGATCCAAGTTTTTCTATGGTTTCCTTGGATCACTTAGGCAAATGCTGAGGCAGTAATATTCCACAGATAATCTTTCATTCTTTTTTGTCTTCATTTCGTCCGTCTCATCTTTCTCATCCGAACCACCACCCACCCATTCCCACGATTCCTGAAAGCAGACTGAAGAGGGCCTTCCGCCCTACCTTCCAGCGTAGTCCGGAGGGACTGCCCGCCCACCGGCATTACTGACTGGTGGGAATGAAACACCCAAAGACTTTTTTCTAGCTTTGGGGAAATGCGAAGATTAGCGCAGGATAGAAAAAAGTAGAGGTGCGTGTCCAACCAACCTTAAAACTGACGACCTTATGATGATGATGATGATGACAGAATTAGTGGGTTACTAATAATTCGTTTTATATTATTAAAAGCTTTTATAAATTCTGATGTATGGGAATTTTTGGAATTTTTCTTTTAGCTTTTCAAAAAAAAAATTGTGCATATACGTATAAGTACATAAAAATATTTAAAGCTGTTCACATTTACAAAAGATATTGAAGAAAGTGCAGTGATCTTTATATCACCCTGTACGCACGTAATGTTTGTAGTTCTGTCACATTCAGCTTGCTACATTTAGTTAAACTATGTCGGCTATTAATTCTTATTTAAATAGGTTTTTTATCAGTTATCAGTGAAAACAATTACCTGCAATTTAATGACTTACTTAGGTACCTTTGTTGCATTTTATAATTGTAGAATTTTTACACTATTTGTAAACAAATTGAATGCATTTCCTCAAAAGGTGGCAATAAATGTCGATAAATCGTTTGTTGCAAATTCATATTCTCAGGAAACGGCGTCGGGTTCATACTTTTATCGGCTGATTAAATTTAACAATGGATTCAAACGTGGCTTAAAGAATCGGCAGGGTTTGGTGACGTTTAACGTAAGACGGAATTTCATATAAAATGTGGTCTTGAACTTCCAAAACATTTGGAAATAATAGGAATAGAAAATGCTATTAGGCTCGTGTATATGGGATCTACAAGGGGGCATTCTTAAGTTCACGGAATTGGGGCAATATACTCACCTGCTACCCTTTTACATTTTTCGGAAACTGATGCATCTTTCACTTTTTGGTCGCTTGAAAATTTCTTCCCACGAAGACTTTCTTTCAAGTTTGCGAATAGGTAATAATCACTGGGAGCTAGGTCAGGACTGTAGGGTGAGTGAGCCAAATTTTCGCAGTCCACCTTCTGCAGGACAGTCATCGCAATACGGCTCTTGTCATCAGGCACATTGTCTTGCTGAAGGAGGACACCTTTGGTCAATTTTCCTCTTCTATTTTCTTTGACTGTTTCCTTTAATCGCTATAGGAATGAAGCATAGTATTCTCAAGTTATGGAGACACCTATATATTTATAATGGATCAACAGGATCCCTTCTGAGTCCCAAAAGACTGCCCCTATGATTTCCCCACTCGACTGTGACACCTTAAACTTCTTGGGCGGTTCTTTGTGCCACTGCATGGAGTCCTGTTTGAAGTCAGGTTCATAATGATCGTCCACAGTAACAATTCGAATCAATACTCTATCTTTATCTTCACTATATAGGTCCAAAAACGCGCGAGAACACTCCATACGTTGTTGTTTTTGTGGCGGAGTGAGTATTCTCGATACTCATCTTGCTGACTTTAGTCATGTCAAGATGATAAGGAAGAATTTTAAAAATGGTTGTGTCTGATACCCCTACCATTTCTGCGAGCTGTTTGTTCTTCAGTCGGGCATTATCTAGTATTACTTTTTCGACTTTTTGAATGATTTCCGGAGTGCTCACCTCGATTGGCTGACCTGGCCGTTGGTCGTCTTCAAGTGAGTTTCTGCCTCCTTGCTTAAAGAGGGTATGCCACTTACAAACCATGGTTTTAACTGACCAAGAGTCCCCGTAAACGGATGACATCCCTTCATGTACGGTTTGAACTAATTTTCTTTGCTTTGTAAAGAACTTTATAATAGCATGGTAATCGATTTTCTCCATATTTCACAATTTGTTCCCGATTGACCTGTTTCGTCGACGATAGTTGAAAGCCTATTGACCTAATTATAATAAAACTTGGTATTTATACTAATAACTAGCGACCCGCCCCAGCTTTGCACAGATGCAATGCTGATACTAAATATGTATATTTTTGTTTTGTTTAGATTATTATCGAGAAGGTGAAATCTTCAAAAGATACCCCCTGAATATACTAAATATACTACAGAATGTCTTTAAATACAACACACAGTTTTTTTGTCATTAGACAATACAAACCGGCCTCCCGGCCGGTACCGCCGCAACCGCTAACTCCCTGCATTTTAAATCTGTAATATCTTGGAAAATATTCATTTAAATTAGATGCTGTAAAGGGCCATATTGTTGTATATTAAATGCACAATGTACTTAAGGTACTTAATTGGATAAGAATTAATACTGTATTGCCTACAATCGCTTCGTAAATAAGTCATTATTTCTCATAAAAATTTACGGATAAAAATGGTTATTGTGGGTTATCCCTAAGAGATAGACATATGCCATCGCGGAATTTTTTGTAGACCCTTTTAAGATGTACAATATTGTAGTACATTATTTTGATCTATCTCGTAGGGTTCAGCCAGCGTCTGCAATGTAAGCGCAAAAAATGTGTTTATTTACGACATCACATTAGAAACTTCTAAAATTATTAGTGTTTCCCTACCATATTATGCACGTATTATACATATAAACCTTCCTTTTGAATCACTCTATCTTTTAAAAAAAACTGCATCGAAATCCGTTGCGTAGTTTTAATGATTTAAGGATACATAAGCACAGACAGCGGGAAAGCGACTTTGTTTTATACTATTTAGTGAAGAGTTGCTTAATTCGTAATGACCCGAGTAAAGACCCTCACTAATAACCTACCTACCCATTCCTCGAACTTAAAAACGCACCCTCGTGTCACATAAAAAATAAAATTGTCGAGCAACAGATCTGACTGTTGATTGGAATTGACGGCCCATGATGGCTAGGCCCTTTTTTCCACCAAGTCACAAGTAAATGTAAATCAAAAACATAAAAGGATAAATATTCGATGATTGAATAATATCGATGTGTTGCGTCTAATAACGCTGCGACCTTGACTCGCTTCCATTTTGTTACATCGTCGGTTTAGATAATGGTAACCCCTAAAAAAGGACATTTTCTTACCAATATGTCGTATCTACATATGAATGCCCGAATTGCGGCCTTTCATATCAAAATTTGTGTAAATTTAAAAATTACATTTATTATAGAAAAACTATGCATTTAGTGTCGCATGAAGGCTACTTTGGACATTATTTGTCTTTGTGGTGAAATAAAATTATGTATCTATTGACATGAAATTAGCAAGTCTCTTTTTAAGTGGACCATTTTGTGGAATAACTTTTCATTACTATATTTTCATTGCACTGCTTAATAAACCAATTTGTAAGTCTTTACTTTAGAATATCTCCCCTGTATCTGCATGTGTAACTTTACTATTATCAACTCCAACATTTCTTGAACGGTTGGCTGATACAAATAAATTGTTTACATTTACGTAACATTATGCAGAAAGAAGGTTCCGCTTTTTTCATATTACATAACAATATATGCTCGTTTTATCGTAAAATGTCATGCTGATAATAGTTTCTAATAAGTATGACAAAAAAGAGAACACGCCATGGTAGTAAATAAAGGTACAAGAAACTTGCGGAGCATATTTTATTATTCAATGCGAAAATAAAAATACAAGGGTGCAATAACGGTGTAAATTTCGAATGAAAGAATGCCTTGGGTGTGGTTCTATACTGAAGTCATCTTCACCATCGAAACGTTGTCACCAAATAATGAGTGAAAGTTTTCAATATCCCTGCATTAGGTTAACTACTGTTCGATTCAAGAAGTTAGAGATATGCCCCTTTCCTGTATTAGGATGCGCCGTAGCATAATTCAAAATTCAATCATATTCGTCTGCGGAGCTCATTTCTCCACCGATCATCGAGCGAGAACTAGACAAAAGTGTACAGTACCATTTGCAAAATTATTTAAACTGCCTCGTTAAAATGTAAGAAAATGCTTTATTTAGAAGCATATTTAGCCAAAAATAATAACAAGTGAATTAACTTAACGCTCTACACACCTATAAAACTTTTGCTTTGTTTTCTATTGTTAATTTATATACATTTTTGTTTTAAGAAATTTCTAAACATTTTCGTCTAATACTGTACGGTTCTAGCGGATCTCCTAAGACCGCCTATCGAGAGCTCTGCTCGTTCAAGCTTGTTCCAACTATTTCTGTCTTGCTCACGCCTAATGTGTATTCTTTCTATCTTCGCACAGATTTCTTCAAGGTCACAATTCTAACAAATCGAAATAGACTGTACATCATCATCATGAGGTCCTCAGTTCGAAGACTGGTTAGATATGCATTTTCACTTGTTCTTACATTCAGTCAATCTTCGCATTTCTTGAAAACTAGAGCAACATCTTTGAAGTTGATTTTGTCTTTGACTGCTGTCGTCTGAAGAAAATGGATTTCAGTATTCTGACCGTGTCTTAATGATGAAATCCCCATGATGGATCACGGTAAAGTCAAAAATGTTTGATGTTTCGTCTTCTATCAGAAGAGACATTTTCCGGAATTTCACGTTGTCGATGCAGGATCTCCAACGGTTTTGCTAAACTCTTCATCAACAGTTTTGGGGATTTCATTAATAAGACGCGGTTAGGTTCCAGAAATCCAGCATCTTCTCCTACGTTTTTAACTGTTTGAGATCAATAGTTCAATCCAGGTCTAACTGGCTCTTTTGACTTCTGTCTCTGCTTATAATATGTCCCTAAATAATTTTAATGCCTGTGAAGGTGTTCTATCAACCTATGAACTTGACTCGTCTACGTCTTCTTGATTTCCCTGTTCTGTCTCATATCTCTTAATTTCAGGCTTTTCTATCGATGGTTAGGTTAAGTTCATCATCGTCATAAGGTCCTCAGTTTGAAGACTGGTTAGACATGCATTTTCACTTGTTCTTATTTTGACTCAATCTTCGCATTTCTTGAAAACTAGAGCAACTTATATCTTTGAAATTGAGGCATTCACGGTTGTGGTCTGAAGAAACTGGATTTCCGTATTCTGACTGCGTCTTATTGAAGAAATCCCCATGACGAATCATAGTGACGTCAAAAACGTTTGACCTTTCGTCTTCTATCAGAAGAGACATTTTCCGGAATTTCACTTTGTCGATGCGGGATCTTAAACGCTTAGGTTAGGTTCCGGAAATCCAGTTTCTTCATCTTACATTTGATTCAATTCAGGTCTACCTTTGGCTCTCTTAACTTTTGTCTTAGGTTCTAATATGTCTCTTAATAGCTTTAATGCTTGAGAAGGTGTTCTATCAACCTGACTCGCCTACGTGTTGTTGATTTCCCTACTCTGCCTCGTATCTCCTCATTCAAACCTCTTCTATCGACGGCTAGGTTAAGTTAGGTGATATGGCCAAATACGAAATAAACTATGTTGGAAATTATTTTTATTCATTTCGTGACTTAGGTACAATGTGTTGTTTTGATTTATTTACCCAGTTACCACTCTAAAGACGTAAATCTATGAATGACCTAAATAATATCGCAATAAAATCAATGTAATGGAAGCAGAACTAACAAAAAGAGAAGATTAAATTAAACTAACAGACAGATGGACCTTGTTCTAATTTCTGTGTTGGTTGTATATTTGTTATGTATCGACAATGTGACGAACACTTTGTTTTTGTTTCGTTAAGCCATCACTTGATGATTTGTGGTTTACATTGCCTTACTTTAGGGTTTGGGACGCAGTTCACTCTAACTTATGTAGGAATAAAGGAATCACATCATCTGGTTTTGTTAACCTAGATCTTTGAAATTTTGCTGACGTGTGTATAGGGATATTAAGCAGGGGATAGCACAGGGACGGGTCACCTTCAATAAAAAAAAGTTACTTCTATGCTCACGAACAGTTATTTTAGAATTTCAAAAAAAGTTGCTAAAGGTGTATGTTTGGAGCGCGGCGATGTACGGGTGCGAAACACGGACGGTGGGCAAGAAAATATTAGAAGCGTTCAAAATATGGTGTTACAGGAGAATGATGAGGATACCGTGGATAGAGAAGGTTGGAAATGTAGAGGTAGTAGTTCCAGAGGACTTTATGGAAGTTAATTAGAAATAGGCGAGATAGGTTGGTAAGACGTCTTCTCAGGCATGAAGGTCTAGTCAGAGACATATCAGAGGCGAAAACGGGAATTAGGAGGGCTAGAGGTAGGCCTAGATTAGATTACCGTTCGCAAATAATTAAGGATATCGTTTGTTCTAGATTATCTCAGGATAGGAAAGAGTGGAGGTATGTATCCAACTAGTCTTAGGACTGACGACCTTATGATGATGATGTGTGTAAGTCAGACGGTTCACTTAACATTAATTCTCTATGACGGACACTACAAGATGACAGATTATTTTATTTGTTTTATTTCTTCAATTCTGTTGTTGTACATTGTTTTACTGTTTTTTAACTCAAAATCGTAATGGTGCTCCATATAACACACAGTATGGAAAACTAAAGAAAATATGACGTACCTATATATTTGTAAAGCGGTGGTAAAGAGTTTTGCAGATAGATGGTCAAAAAGGACTACTGGAGACCAAAGATCATTGCTAGAGAAACTTAACTTTCAACATGGGAAATCCGAATCTGGAGTGGGCCAAGTTGAAAATATTATTATAATTATAGGGTTGTTCGGAAAGTCATTTCGTTTTTTTTTTGTGGAAATGAAAATAATTTATATACATTTTTGTTTTAAGAAATTTCTAAACATTTTCGTCTAATACTGTACGGTTCTAGCCGATCTCCTAAGACCGCCCATCGAGAGCTCTGCTCGTTCAAGCTTGTTCCAACTGTTTCTGTCTTGCTCACGCCTAATGTGTTTTCTTTCTATCTTCGCGCAGATGTCTTCACGGTCACAATGAAATAGACAGTAAGTAATTTTTGAAGAAACACAAAATTGGCGATACAGACCTCGTATGTGACAGTATACAGATTTGCCTTCTCTGACTAAAACATGAAAATGGTACAGCAGTGCCTTCTTCGTGACGATTTACCAAACTTGTGTATCCACCCTGGTATATCTCTACATCGTGAGTTATCTAACCTCATGGATATTGAAAATCAGAGACTTCTTCTAATTTTTCGTCTGCTATTTTTATATTGACTCTTTCCCTTCGTTTACTTAACGTTTCTCTCCAAATTTCATCTACCAAAAGGGGAGGAAAATGCAAACAATTTGCAGCGATGAATTTAGTATGTAAATTACGAGGTGATGGCAGTTCTCTTTCGTATATATATGCAGTATACACACACTATAGCTCGTGAGCACGATAATTGTTTACACACAAGCTTCAGTTGATGATGTGTACAGTTATCATCTCTCGGAAATATATCCTCTCTTATTCGGGTATCCTTTCAAAGGCATTGCGATTTTTATACCGATTATTGCAACTATTATTCGCTAGAGATAGACGTACTTCTAATGAAAATATAATTAAACAACTACAGACAGAGCAGTAAACGCCATCTTTGAAGAGATAACGTTAATTGTGGATTCAATAATATTCAACATAGCCTTTTTTAATTAATGATATCGACTTATTAATTTGAAACTTTGTTAGACATTATTAAGCTCACAGTTGCTATGTTATCGGTAACTCTCTACAGATGGTGTTTATTAACGTTATGTAATAATTTGCTATTCTCTGTTAACCAGAAGCAGCTTATGGTAGGTNTCTCCATATTTAAAAGGGCACCAACCAAAAACTACTGCGTAGAATTAATTGGAATTTTTCACACACAAGCCTTGCTATATGAGCTCTCAAAGCATATAAAAATTATACGGCTTAAATGTGAAGTTGGGTGCAAAAGAATACAATTAAATCCTCTGTCGGGAAAAGACGAAATGACTTTCCGAACAACCCTATAGTTTATGTTACTCAGTGGAGGCAGTTTTTAACATCAGATACTAAAGGTTTGCTTACATATTTCTTCAATGACTTCTATTAAGCGATAACGTTTGTCATCATCGAATTGAGTGAAGATCAAAAATATACACGCGGAATGGTTTGTAACAGTTGGTTATTGGGTGGCCAACATATTTTCTTTTAGATTTTGGCCGCGTTTGAAATGTTTATAATTAGATACTCTCTCTGTTTCGTTTCGAACCGTTGTTGTCGTAGCACGTACCAATGACTAGTTCAAAAACGACCTCTCGTGAGTACATGATACGTCCTCGCTGTTAATGTGCGCGTATGTAGTTCGTCTTTTTTTTTTTGAATAAAGAGGAAAAAGTGAATTCACGGAAAATCGAGAAATTCGTCGTGACCTGTGATAGTTATATTGTTGTTAAAGAGCGCTTATTACGTTCTTACACACATATTTTGAAACTCGTTATTTTTCTATTGGAGTACCAAGTAGGTACGTGTTTTGGTGATTGTCATTTATTTGTTTGTTTGTTTTATATTGTCTGAAAAAATGTTTAAGTTAGTTGTTTCGTATCATTTTAACTTCATTTTTGTCATCATACTCACTTTTCTTACTTACTTAACTTACTTAATAGTTAGGTAAAGGTGGGACGCTCTTTGACGTAAAACAGTACAGAATAGATACCATGCAGGCTTATGTAAAGTTTTCAGTAGGTACGCGATAATGTAAATGATAAAGCGTTGTATGTAAAAAAGTAATTTTTAACTCATTATGCTAACGACAAGTACATCTATAAAAAGAATAGTAAAACAGTTGCTTACTTTTATTATTATTATTNTCGAAATGAAGACAGAAGAGAATGAAAGATTATTTGTGGTATATTACTGCCTCAGCATTTGCCTAAGTGATCCAAGGAAACCACAGAAAAATTCGGACCAAGGCAGACGGACCCGGAATCGAACCGGCGTCCTCCCGAATGCCAAGCAATGGTTACATTTCATTCTCTTCTGCCTTCATTTCTTCTGTGTCATCTTTCCTTACTCACTCCAATCACCACCCATCCATTCCCATTGTTCCTAAATGGAGGCTGCAAAAGGCCTTCCGTCTTACCCTGCGGCGTGGTCCGAGACGACTGCCTATTCACCAGCGTTAGTAGCTGATGGGAATAAACCACCCAAATGTTTTTGCTTGTGTTTATATGACTCAATTTGACTTGACTCATAGTATGGTGGAAACAAGGACATAGCTACCTGGGTAGATTAAAGTCTTTACAATGAAAGTTCCGGCCTATGTATTGGCCCACCCTGAACGTTAACTTAACCCGATCATATTATCCAAGAGGCTTTAGTTAATCAAGACGCAGTATTTCTATTTACTGATGCAAAAGTACATATTATTTTAGGAAATTGAGAGTTTCTAGTCTGCTAAATTACTCGCCGAAGAAAATTCACTTCCTGGCCCATAAGTGATGAGGGAAGAATAGCATATGCAAAACAGGAGGAAATAGATACTTAAAAAAAAACTTTTTGTGTGTTTTCCTACCAGCAGCTAATACTGGTGGGCAGGCAGTCCTTCCGGACTACACCGGGAGGTAGAGCTGAAGGCCCTCTTCAGCCTCCTTTCAGGAATCGTGGGAATGGGTGGGTGGTGGTTCGGGTGAGAAAGATAAGACGGACGAAATGAAGACAGAAGAGAATGAAAGATTATCTGTGGAATATTATTGCCTCAGCATTTGCCTAAATGATCCAAGGAAACCACCGGAAAACCTGGACCAAGGCAGATGGACCCTGAATCGAACCGGAATCCTCCCGAATGCTAAGCAATGGTCTAAACCTTTAGGTCATATCGCTCGATGACTGAATTAAGTTGTGTGGGGTTATATACGTACAAGAGCTGCCTACCCTTGTCCCATGCAAAAAAGGAGGTTACCCTTCTTGGTAGAAACCAAACCACTGTAGTTTGCATTTACTATTCACAAAATCGACTTTTTTATATTTTGCGTTTGTACATATTTTAAGCGGAGCTGTCTTAAATAAATCGCATCTCTGATTTTAAACAATCGTAGATACGTAGACACATAAACGATTTGTTCAATTACTATATCCATGATAATTTGAACAGATTTAGTGTTAATTAAGTAGATTAAAATGGTCTGTAGGTGCTAATTTTCATTTTTATCGGTTCACACTGACGTACCTGTTTGGGTTAAATAGTACTGATTATTATCCGTGTACATTGGAATAAGTTGAATAAGTGTCATAAAATCCGTTTTTAGTGGCTTTTGTTTTATATCCAGTTGGAATTCTGTAAAAGCGATTGATTCAAGTTTTTTTTAAAGATACTACCGAATGAAAACATAAAAAAAGCGGTTTTATGTTGTAAGCAAGATCAATGTAACTAGGATGGTTGATAGTACATAATTCGAGAACTTATTGGCGATTAAAAAATTTAATCAACAGAAGTGAACGTTGCATAGACCTATACTGGATATTCAGGATATTTTCTTTAAATATTTAACTAAAAAACGCCTATTTTGACTAAACAGTTGCAAAGAGCGGGTCGGGTTTAAATGTCTCTATTCGAGTACAGTTGGGTGCCTATAGATGCATAAATTAAAAGATGGAAGGGTTGTGTAGGCCCGTAGAAGGTTCAATTCATAAAGTTACAAGGTTGTAATTATAGTATTTTTGGTTCAGTGTTGTCCCGGGTGAATTAAACCTAGACACCCCTACTATCAGCATTTTTTCACATCTTTGTCTTATAAAACATTGCTTATAAAAACTGATAACACAACTGTACTCAATGTGTTAAAGAATTTTCTTCGGAACTGATGTAACGCAAAAAAGTCAATCAAATCTGAAAGGTTCAAGGTTCTCGTTAGAGTAGGTCAGTTAACAAATTTAGTTTCACTTGGGCGGTAGTACTGGAAAGGTAGTTTTTTAATTCCCGAAGTACCCAAAATAGTCCCTTCGCCGTGCAGGCATACATTATAATATTCTACATGCGATATTGATACGCGGATGTTTATTTTCGAAGTCACCAATGTGGTCAGTATCCATAAAATAGGTTGGTAGGACACCTTTTCAGGCATGAAGGGCTAGTTAGGCACATATTAGAAGCAGGAGCAATACTTAAGAGTAGTAAATATTAAGGATGTGGAATGTTCTAGTTTTAGAGAAATGCAAAAATTAGCTCAGGATAGGTAAGGTGTCCAAGCAGTCTTAGAACTGACGGCTCTTTGTTGATGATGATGATGATGGTCAATATTTTTTGGTGAACAGCATTTAAATATAAAGTGTCAGTTAAATATGAGAGGTCAGCTTTTAAATAGAATTGTTTCCTGTTTTTAATATTACGTAGCTTGTATTTAAAAATAAAGACTCGGTATTTAAGTCTAAGAGGCCAGTATTTAAGTATTAAGACTTTAGATGTAAAGGGTCATTTTCTAAATTCATCAGTATCTTTTGATTTAAATATGAAAGTTCAGGTTTCAAAAAAAAATTGTGGTTCGTATTTAATACCACGTAGCAGGCATAAGTATTATATATAAAGGTTTTAAATTTTAAATTCAACTCTCATATTTTTGTCCTGACTATTTCGGTAATACAATACTCATCATTTGAATTTAAATACTAACCGTTTAATTGGTTGTCATTAGATAAATACTTATTTGTAATTATGTAGTTAATTTCTTACAATAAATGCGTATTTACGAATAGATAAAAATAAGCTGAATGTTGTGAGTTGTAATACGCAAATCAAAATTTATATTAATGTTGTGTCAAAGACATTCCACATATTCCTGTTCAGACAGGATAGAAATGAAAGACTGATTATTGTCATTTTGGCTCAGTTCCATTTGGAACTCCTCGTTTCAATATAGGTATTTGTCAAATCCGTCGTGTTTGGTGACCCTTGAACCCGACTCATGCTACACATTATTCATATTTTATTAATACTTTTACTGCCACATGGACTCATGCGTCTCTCCATTGAGGTTCAGTATTGGTATACTTACATAGGTGAATATATTTCAATCATCATCACAAGGTCGCTTTTAACCTTCTCTTTTCCAAAGCACCTGTATGGCACCGCACTCCAAACATACACCTTTCACAATATTTTTTTTGGAATATTAAAATTAATCGTTCGCGAGCATCAGCCTAAAATCATCCATTTCCTCACCTTTCGTCTCCTATCTTTAAATTCGTTCTTTCCATACTTTTTGTTCTCTTGCACACCAGTATTTTTGTTTTACTTATATTTATTTTCGTACAATATTGCTTTGTCAATTCCGCTTCCATTTTATTTAAAGCTATCTCTAACTCCTCCTTGCTAGATGCTACTACTGTTATGTCATCTGCAAATCCAAGCATGCTAATCTTTTGCCCTTGCACGTCTATCCCTACAGTTGTACTGTCTTTAATGATGTTGATGTCGTCTTCGATGTATAGATTAAAAAGTAGCGGTGACAGTGTGCATCCCTGTCTGACTCCCTTCCTAATATTTACTTCTCTACGATGCATCCACTGCCTGTTGCTCCTTATACAAACTAAGTATCACTCTTCTATCTTTGTAACTCATCCCTATATTTTTAAGTATATTTTACGTCTTGTCCCATTGAACATTGTCAAAAGCTTTTTCTAAATCTACAAATCCTATGTACGCACTCTTTCCTTTTTCTATTGTTTTCTCTATTGTTACCCGTAAAGCTAGAATGACCTCCTGCGTTCCTCTATTTCTTCTAAACCCAAATTGATCTTTCGCTTATAGTTCTTTTGCCCTTTTTTCCCATCCTTCTTCGTACAATTTTAGTTAAAATTTTTGACGCATGGAAAATTAAGCTCATTGTTCTAAATGTCTCGCACCTATCCGCGCATCTCTTTTTAGAGGCAGCGAATCACAAATACCTTTAGGTATTGGCATTTCTGAAAAATACATACCACCACCTAGTTCTGATTGAACCTCTACTTATTAGCTATTTTTATTGTCAGTATTATACTATAGATCAAAAATGAATTTTCAGAATAATATTAATATTTAATATTAACCACTGTTGAGTNCCTCCGCCCTAGTGCCTCCGCCCTAGTGCCTCCGCCCTAGTGCCTCCGCCCTAGTGCCTCCGCCCTAGTGCCTCCGCCCTAGTGCCTCCGCCCTAGAGCCTCCGCCCTAGTGCCTCCGCCCTATTGCCTCCGCCCTAGTGCCTCCGCCCGTCTCTCCCTTGAAAGTGCTTTTAAGGGTCATTCTTACCCCATTTTCCTGTCCTTCTCGTTCACAATCACCATTCACCCCATTCGGTTTCCTTCTCATCTTAACTATGATCCCTGCTGTATTTACTTTTGTAATACTTTTAGGGTACTTTTAAATATACGAATAATAAAAGATAAAGCGTACTTCGAAAATTATTAAGTTAATTAAGTAACTCATACAGAGTGTTTCTTCTAAGCACTAACCACAAAACCCTTAGTTAAAATGCTTTAGTCCTTGAAGTTCCAACTACATACTTCTTAAAATTCAATTACAATCAAATCGCTAAATGCTATTAAAGTGCTTCAAGCACTTTGGAAGAGCTGAAGTACTTTGGGTTACAAATTGCACAGTACTTTTATAAACTAATTCGTTCACCAAGCTCCAACAACTCGTTCATAGATGGAGTTTAATTACGGCGATTCGAAGCCCTGAAAAGCCTGAAGGCACATTTTTAGGCACCAATTACTAAGTTCTGCCCCGTTCTGTTTCCTGTTTTAGGGACAGAAAAATTCTTATTCTTTAAACTCTTGACACCAAAAATTGTTGTTGTCCTGTGTAATTTTTGACACCCCTCGTATAAATTATATTTTTAACTCCATTCTTGTACGTAAACATCAGACTGTTTCTTCAAGTCTCGCTCAGGCAGAGAAGTTGTTACTTTTGGCCAGGATTCTGTTGAAATTTTGCTGCAGTTTCTTTGATGTCGCTGTTATTTTTATTAGGAAATTGACTTTATTTGCTTATTACGTACGACTTTCCTTTACTGAATATTATAAAGATCCTCTTCTAAACTCTATCCATCTCCCCTCTTACGATTTTTAATCGTTTCATTTTCGAAATTAATGTAGATTAACTTAACTTAGTAGTTACTTTAGTGTTTTACGTGATCGACTTGCTGTGTAGTCGGAATAGAGAATTTGGTGTTTTACTATTTTTGAAAAATGTGTTCGATTTGGTTCGATAAGGTGTGCCGGTTGGGTCATCTCCATCTGGGTGAAAGAGTAAGGAGTAAGGAGTTTTGTAAAATTAAAAAAAAAAAAAGAGAGATAGACAAAACGGACGGAATCAAATAAAAATGTGCGACAGTTGAATTAAAACTCTTGAAACAGACAATTGAAGTAGTAGTACAGCAACTGATAATGACCTATCGGTCGAAACAGTTGCGAGAGTTTTTAATAAACAGTTTGATCGTCGTTTTTTTTATTTGATTCTATTTAGTATGATTCATCAAGCCTTTCTTTCTTATATTACAAAGACGTAGTGAGCTTTTGGTAAATTTTATATTAATAGGTTTAATACTAAACTAATTGTTGCATGTCGAAGATAGAGGTAGTACTATCGTACTAACAAAAGACACATATATAAATGTGAAAATTCATTTAATTCTACAAATTACCTCAAATTAATAAGGAAAAATCATTGCTGCTGTACACCCTAGCCGGGAATCGAACCCAGGACCTTTGACTTTTCGCACCATTAGTGTGACCATTAAGCTACGAGAGGTGACAGCGGTAACAATGACGAAACGTACTTATTAGGTCACAGATTCCTTGAACTGAAGTATATATACAGTGTGGACCAAAAAGTACCTACGCAATATGCTCATTGCAGACAAACTGTAAGTTTAATCGAAAAATTTTTCAAACAAAACTTGCTCCCTATTTTAATACAAGATCGTTTGTATTATTTGAATTTGATTTACTATCGCGGGGATGTTTAAAAGATTTTTTTTGAGTCAAATAGTAAACAAAGTTCGCAATATGCTTATTGTGGCTAAACTGAAAGTTTAATCAAAAAATTTATCAAACATTTACTACAAGGTCATTTGTATTATCCAGATTTGATTTCCTATAGGGAGTGTTCAAAAATATAAAAAATATGTTTTTTTTTAAATGGCAGCTATGTGAAATATCAGTCCAATAGCAGCANTAAAACCAAATAGAGGGAGTGTGTCGCCATCTAGTGGGTATTTACAGTGCATTTCAAACGTTAGAAAAGGATATATTAAGCCTCTATTTGAATATTTCCTAATGTGTCCATTTAGCTGATCAGATTTCAAAAGTTCCATATCCCTTTTTGAAAATGCTGCATCCTGCGAGAACAATACACATCATCATGCCAGTTATTTAATTCATGCCAACGTAGACATCCTTTCATAACTTTTTAACAAAAAGATCAACCAGGAAAATATTTAAAAATAGTTTGTTGTCCCTAACATTGGACTCAATTGTGGAGTGAAAATTGTTTTTCCTTTCCAGAAATGTTTTTGACTGTGATTTTCGGAATTTAGTGATTGTGACTTTTGTTACGGTGTTTCGTTGACATGTTTGTGAAATACAACATATAGAGCAAAACACTTAATGTGAATATTGAGAAAACCCAAAATGATTACCGTACCACCAGTAACCCGAAGGCCCCTCATGTCTTCACAAAGTGATGCATCCCATTTGAAAAGCAAAGTAAGTCTATTTTGAGAAGTGATTTTTATGATTTACAGGGTGATTCACTTTACCTCTCCACGTCACATTACTCCTTAGTTAGTTCTAGGGATAAGGAAGGTTTTAAAAAAAGATTCTAAGAAATTTTACGTTTTTCTAAACAGCGGCGTTGAGAGGTCCTTGTGGGTCCGACCTCCACAGATTCCTCTTGCGCCATCGGGAGTCGAGTTGTTTAGGCTCTTACGCAGTGTAGATTGTGCATTTATAACACAGTGAACTATAAAGGAATTTACTGAAATTTCAATAGGATTAAGGTTCGTTTCCATCCTATTTTCAAACTGACCTTAAAGATACATTTTTATATGAGGTCCAGTTGCTCCGTCTATCTTCCATTCCGTACAGTGACTTTTAAGCAGAGCATCCACCGAAGTGATGTAATGTGTGATCTAGCGCGTGATCCAGGAGGATGTAGGATGCTACTGCAAATTGAACGAATGCTAGCAAAAGAATTAGCGGTCACTGAACGAATGTAACAAGCAACATGCCAATTGTGGCTTGTAGCATGTCATGCCACTGCAATTAAAGTAGAGTTTACTCTATTTTTTTGTCACGGCACTTAAGAAGTGTTACTTCATTTTGTTGTGGATTAACCAAAAATGAAGGATTATCAAAATTTGACTATTCGTTTTTTTTGTAATGATTGAAGCGTATCTCTGCATTTATGATCGTATTTGTGGCGATGTTCTAGCTTTAAGGAAATGCGAAGATTAGCTCAGGTTAGGAAAAAGTGGAGGTGCGTGTTCAACCACTCTTAAGACCAATGAATATGATAGTTTAGCGAATATTCAAATGAGAATTCGCATGAAAAAATCTGAGAAGGGACATTAAGGGACATTATAAGCACTGTGTGTTCGTTTGATTTTCCATTAGGGGTGTATTCTTTTTGTCTTCCTATTTCCCGGACAGTTTCCATTCTTATTGAGTAAATGTACTGAATCTAATATATCTTCATCGAATGACATTATAATATTTACTATTACCAGTCTATACCTGTGTTCGTTGAAAAAAGTTAAGCCAAGTCAGCGTCATGCCAGAATCACGCTGCTGCTATGTTTTAATGCTACACTTTTCCGGTGGGCGCTCCGCCTCACGTGACAGAAATGTCAGGACTAGTGTGGATAGGAATATGTTTCGTGTCAGCTCATTTGTATTATCAAATTCGTAAAATCCAGTCCAAAAGTAATTACAATTCCAATTACCACTATTACTTAATTGGTGATGATTTGTCAGCTTGCAGAATATCGGCGGATCGGTGTTGTACTTCGCTCTCATCAACGGCTTTAATATTGACAAATTGGTAAAGATTTTCGCCATCAGTAGATGGACTGACGCTGTTCTGATTCGGGTTCAAAGGTCCTTCCATCTCCGATGCTACGTTACCTAATACTACAAGCTACATCCAGCATTGGAGATGGAAGAAGCTTACCACTTGTGCTAGAGAAACGTTAGCAAGGAACTGCAATCAACATTTTCCGTTTCACTTAACAGTTTTAGCTGTCTTGGTGATATTCCTACAAAAGAATTATGGTTTGAGATGTTGACGAAGGTGATATTTAAAGGAAAGTTAGTAGGAATGAGCCATAGGATTAGTGTAATAAATCCATTCATCAATATTTCTTTCCTTCAATATATTGTGAATCCAGAGACTTCTCCGTTGTTTTTACTACCAGATTACTCACTACTTCTACGTTTAGAGAATGGATATGAAAAAGAATATAGTGAGAATCGGGTTTTGTGGTGCGCTGTGGACTCCCTTCGCACTCCTTTTATCGATTGCTACGCCACTGATTTAGAACGAGTGTTTCATAAAAATGTCGGCAAGAAAACGTATATTTTGTTAAAGGAAGCATAATTAGATATCCTCTACATTGTTTTTTTAATAGTTTGGTAGGACACCTTCTCAGGCATGAAAATCTAGTAAGAGACATATTAGAGGTGAAAACAGGAATTAAGAGGAGCAGAGGTAAACCTAGATTAGCTCAGGATAGGAAAGGGTGGAGGTGGATGTCCAACCAACCGAGCGGCATGGCCTAGAGGTCTAGACCATTGCTTAGCATTCGGGAGGACGCCGGTTCGATTCCGGGTCCGTCTGCCTTGGTCCAAGTTTTTCTATGGTTTCCTTGGATTACTTAGGCAAATGCTGGGGCAGTAATATTCCACACATAATCTTTCATTCTCTTCTGTCTTCATTTCGTCCGTCTCAGCTTTCTCACCCGAACCACCACCTACCCATTCCCACGATTCCTGAAAGCCGACTGAAGAGGGCCTTCCGCCCTACCTTCCGGCGTAGTCTGGAGGGACTGCCCGCCCACCAGCATTACTGGCTGGTGGGAATGAAACACCCAAAAGTCGAAAGTTGTCCAACCAACCGAGCGGCATGGCCTAGAGGTCTAGACCATTGCATAGCATTCGGGAGGACGCCGATTCGATTCCGGGTCCGTCTGCCTTGTTCCAAGTTTTTCTCACCCGAACCACCACCCACCCATTCCCACGATTCCTGAAAGCAGGCTGAAGAGGGCCTTCCGCCCTACCTNCTCCGCCCTAGTGCCTCCGCCCTAGTGCCTCCGCCCTAGTGCCTCCGCCCTAGTGCCTCCGCCCTAGTGCCTCCGCCCTAGTGCCTCCGCCCTAGTGCCTCCGCCCTAGTGCCTCCGCCCTAGTGCCTCCGCCCTAGTGCCTCCGCCCTAGTGCCTCCGCCCTAGTGCCTCCGCCCTAGTGCCTCCGCCCTAGTGCCTCCGCCCTAGTGCCTCCGCCCTAGTGCCTCCGCCCTAGTGCCTCCGCCCTAGTGCCTCCGCCCTAGTGCCTCCGCCCTAGTGCCTCCGCCCTAGTGCCTCCGCCCTAGTGCCTCCGCCCTAGTGCCTCCGCCCTAGTGCCTCCGCCCTAGTGCCTCCGCCCTAGTGCCTCCGCCCTAGTGCCTCCGCCCTAGTGCCTCCGCCCTAGTGCCTCCGCCCTAGTGCCTCCGCCCTAGTGCCTCCGCCCTAGTGCCTCCGCCCTAGTGCCTCCGCCCTAGTGCCTCCGCCCTAGTGCCTCCGCCCTAGTGCCTCCGCCCTAGTGCCTCCGCCCTAGTGCCTCCGCCCTAGTGCCTCCGCCCTAGTGCCTCCGCCCTAGTGCCTCCGCCCTAGTGCCTCCGCCCTAGTGCCTCCGCCCTAGTGCCTCCGCCCTAGTGCCTCCGCCCTAGTGCCTCCGCCCTAGTGCCTCCGCCCTAGTGCCTCCGCCCTAGTGCCTCCGCCCTAGTGCCTCCGCCCTAGTGCCTCCGCCCTAGTGCCTCCGCCCTAGTGCCTCCGCCCTAGTGCCTCCGCCCTAGTGCCTCCGCCCTAGTGCCTCCGCCCTAGTGCCTCCGCCCTAGTGCCTCCGCCCTAGTGCCTCCGCCCTAGTGCCTCCGCCCTAGTGCCTCCGCCCTAGTGCCTCCGCCCTAGTGCCTCCGCCCTAGTGCCTCCGCCCTAGTGCCTCCGCCCTAGTGCCTCCGCCCTAGTGCCTCCGCCCTAGTGCCTCCGCCCTAGTGCCTCCGCCCTAGTGCCTCCGCCCTAGTGCCTCCGCCCTAGTGCCTCCGCCCTAGTGCCTCCGCCCTAGTGCCTCCGCCCTAGTGCCTCCGCCCTAGTGCCTCCGCCCTAGTGCCTCCGCCCTAGTGCCTCCGCCCTAGTGCCTCCGCCCTAGTGCCTCCGCCCTAGTGCCTCCGCCCTAGTGCCTCCGCCCTAGTGCCTCCGCCCTAGTGCCTCCGCCCTAGTGCCTCCGCCCTAGTGCCTCCGCCCTAGTGCCTCCGCCCTAGTGCCTCCGCCCTAGTGCCTCCGCCCTAGTGCCTCCGCCCTAGTGCCTCCGCCCTAGTGCCTCCGCCCTAGTGCCTCCGCCCTAGTGCCTCCGCCCTAGTGCCTCCGCCCTAGTGCCTCCGCCCTAGTGCCTCCGCCCTAGTGCCTCCGCCCTAGTGCCTCCGCCCTAGTGCCTCCGCCCTAGTGCCTCCGCCCTAGTGCCTCCGCCCTAGTGCCTCCGCCCTAGTGCCTCCGCCCTAGTGCCTCCGCCCTAGTGCCTCCGCCCTAGTGCCTCCGCCCTAGTGCCTCCGCCCTAGTGCCTCCGCCCTAGTGCCTCCGCCCTAGTGCCTCCGCCCTAGTGCCTCCGCCCTAGTGCCTCCGCCCTAGTGCCTCCGCCCTAGTGCCTCCGCCCTAGTGCCTCCGCCCTAGTGCCTCCGCCCTAGTGCCTCCGCCCTAGTGCCTCCGCCCTAGTGCCTCCGCCCTAGTGCCTCCGCCCTAGTGCCTCCGCCCTAGTGCCTCCGCCCTAGTGCCTCCGCCCTAGTGCCTCCGCCCTAGTGCCTCCGCCCTAGTGCCTCCGCCCTAGTGCCTCCGCCCTAGTGCCTCCGCCCTAGTGCCTCCGCCCTAGTGCCTCCGCCCTAGTGCCTCCGCCCTAGTGCCTCCGCCCTAGTGCCTCCGCCCTAGTGCCTCCGCCCTAGTGCCTCCGCCCTAGTGCCTCCGCCCTAGTGCCTCCGCCCTAGTGCCTCCGCCCTAGTGCCTCCGCCCTAGTGCCTCCGCCCTAGTGCCTCCGCCCTAGTGCCTCCGCCCTAGTGCCTCCGCCCTAGTGCCTCCGCCCTAGTGCCTCCGCCCTAGTGCCTCCGCCCTAGTGCCTCCGCCCTAGTGCCTCCGCCCTAGTGCCTCCGCCCTAGTGCCTCCGCCCTAGTGCCTCCGCCCTAGTGCCTCCGCCCTAGTGCCTCCGCCCTAGTGCCTCCGCCCTAGTGCCTCCGCCCTAGTGCCTCCGCCCTAGTGCCTCCGCCCTAGTGCCTCCGCCCTAGTGCCTCCGCCCTAGTGCCTCCGCCCTAGTGCCTCCGCCCTAGTGCCTCCGCCCTAGTGCCTCCGCCCTAGTGCCTCCGCCCTAGTGCCTCCGCCCTAGTGCCTCCGCCCTAGTGCCTCCGCCCTAGTGCCTCCGCCCTAGTGCCTCCGCCCTAGTGCCTCCGCCCTAGTGCCTCCGCCCTAGTGCCTCCGCCCTAGTGCCTCCGCCCTAGTGCCTCCGCCCTAGTGCCTCCGCCCTAGTGCCTCCGCCCTAGTGCCTCCGCCCTAGTGCCTCCGCCCTAGTGCCTCCGCCCTAGTGCCTCCGCCCTAGTGCCTCCGCCCTAGTGCCTCCGCCCTAGTGCCTCCGCCCTAGTGCCTCCGCCCTAGTGCCTCCGCCCTAGTGCCTCCGCCCTAGTGCCTCCGCCCTAGTGCCTCCGCCCTAGTGCCTCCGCCCTAGTGCCTCCGCCCTAGTGCCTCCGCCCTAGTGCCTCCGCCCTAGTGCCTCCGCCCTAGTGCCTCCGCCCTAGTGCCTCCGCCCTAGTGCCTCCGCCCTAGTGCCTCCGCCCTAGTGCCTCCGCCCTAGTGCCTCCGCCCTAGTGCCTCCGCCCTAGTGCCTCCGCCCTAGTGCCTCCGCCCTAGTGCCTCCGCCCTAGTGCCTCCGCCCTAGTGCCTCCGCCCTAGTGCCTCCGCCCTAGTGCCTCCGCCCTAGTGCCTCCGCCCTAGTGCCTCCGCCCTAGTGCCTCCGCCCTAGTGCCTCCGCCCTAGTGCCTCCGCCCTAGTGCCTCCGCCCTAGTGCCTCCGCCCTAGTGCCTCCGCCCTAGTGCCTCCGCCCTAGTGCCTCCGCCCTAGTGCCTCCGCCCTAGTGCCTCCGCCCTAGTGCCTCCGCCCTAGTGCCTCCGCCCTAGTGCCTCCGCCCTAGTGCCTCCGCCCTAGTGCCTCCGCCCTAGTGCCTCCGCCCTAGTGCCTCCGCCCTAGTGCCTCCGCCCTAGTGCCTCCGCCCTAGTGCCTCCGCCCTAGTGCCTCCGCCCTAGTGCCTCCGCCCTAGTGCCTCCGCCCTAGTGCCTCCGCCCTAGTGCCTCCGCCCTAGTGCCTCCGCCCTAGTGCCTCCGCCCTAGTGCCTCCGCCCTAGTGCCTCCGCCCTAGTGCCTCCGCCCTAGTGCCTCCGCCCTAGTGCCTCCGCCCTAGTGCCTCCGCCCTAGTGCCTCCGCCCTAGTGCCTCCGCCCTAGTGCCTCCGCCCTAGTGCCTCCGCCCTAGTGCCTCCGCCCTAGTGCCTCCGCCCTAGTGCCTCCGCCCTAGTGCCTCCGCCCTAGTGCCTCCGCCCTAGTGCCTCCGCCCTAGTGCCTCCGCCCTAGTGCCTCCGCCCTAGTGCCTCCGCCCTAGTGCCTCCGCCCTAGTGCCTCCGCCCTAGTGCCTCCGCCCTAGTGCCTCCGCCCTAGTGCCTCCGCCCTAGTGCCTCCGCCCTAGTGCCTCCGCCCTAGTGCCTCCGCCCTAGTGCCTCCGCCCTAGTGCCTCCGCCCTAGTGCCTCCGCCCTAGTGCCTCCGCCCTAGTGCCTCCGCCCTAGTGCCTCCGCCCTAGTGCCTCCGCCCTAGTGCCTCCGCCCTAGTGCCTCCGCCCTAGTGCCTCCGCCCTAGTGCCTCCGCCCTAGTGCCTCCGCCCTAGTGCCTCCGCCCTAGTGCCTCCGCCCTAGTGCCTCCGCCCTAGTGCCTCCGCCCTAGTGCCTCCGCCCTAGTGCCTCCGCCCTAGTGCCTCCGCCCTAGTGCCTCCGCCCTAGTGCCTCCGCCCTAGTGCCTCCGCCCTAGTGCCTCCGCCCTAGTGCCTCCGCCCTAGTGCCTCCGCCCTAGTGCCTCCGCCCTAGTGCCTCCGCCCTAGTGCCTCCGCCCTAGTGCCTCCGCCCTAGTGCCTCCGCCCTAGTGCCTCCGCCCTAGTGCCTCCGCCCTAGTGCCTCCGCCCTAGTGCCTCCGCCCTAGTGCCTCCGCCCTATTGCCTCCGCCCTAGTGCCTCCGCCCGTCTCTCCCTTGAAAGTGCTTTTAAGGGTCATTCTTACCCCATTTTCCTGTCCTTCTCGTTCACAATCACCATTCACCCCATTCGGTTTCCTTCTCATCTTAACTATGATCCCTGCTGTATTTACTTTTGTAATACTTTTAGGGTACTTTTAAATATACGAATAATAAAAGATAAAGCGTACTTCGAAAATTATTAAGTTAATTAAGTAACTCATACAGAGTGTTTCTTCTAAGCACTAACCACAAAACCCTTAGTTAAAATGCTTTAGTCCTTGAAGTTCCAACTACATACTTCTTAAAATTCAATTACAATCAAATCGCTAAATGCTATTAAAGTGCTTCAAGCACTTTGGAAGAGCTGAAGTACTTTGGGTTACAAATTGCACAGTACTTTTATAAACTAATTCGTTCACCAAGCTCCAACAACTCGTTCATAGATGGAGTTTAATTACGGCGATTCGAAGCCCTGAAAAGCCTGAAGGCACATTTTTAGGCACCAATTACTAAGTTCTGCCCCGTTCTGTTTCCTGTTTTAGGGACAGAAAAATTCTTATTCTTTAAACTCTTGACACCAAAAATTGTTGTTGTCCTGTGTAATTTTTGACACCCCTCGTATAAATTATATTTTTAACTCCATTCTTGTACGTAAACATCAGACTGTTTCTTCAAGTCTCGCTCAGGCAGAGAAGTTGTTACTTTTGGCCAGGATTCTGTTGAAATTTTGCTGCAGTTTCTTTGATGTCGCTGTTATTTTTATTAGGAAATTGACTTTATTTGCTTATTACGTACGACTTTCCTTTACTGAATATTATAAAGATCCTCTTCTAAACTCTATCCATCTCCCCTCTTACGATTTTTAATCGTTTCATTTTCGAAATTAATGTAGATTAACTTAACTTAGTAGTTACTTTAGTGTTTTACGTGATCGACTTGCTGTGTAGTCGGAATAGAGAATTTGGTGTTTTACTATTTTTGAAAAATGTGTTCGATTTGGTTCGATAAGGTGTGCCGGTTGGGTCATCTCCATCTGGGTGAAAGAGTAAGGAGTAAGGAGTTTTGTAAAATTAAAAAAAAAAAAAGAGAGATAGACAAAACGGACGGAATCAAATAAAAATGTGCGACAGTTGAATTAAAACTCTTGAAACAGACAATTGAAGTAGTAGTACAGCAACTGATAATGACCTATCGGTCGAAACAGTTGCGAGAGTTTTTAATAAACAGTTTGATCGTCGTTTTTTTTATTTGATTCTATTTAGTATGATTCATCAAGCCTTTCTTTCTTATATTACAAAGACGTAGTGAGCTTTTGGTAAATTTTATATTAATAGGTTTAATACTAAACTAATTGTTGCATGTCGAAGATAGAGGTAGTACTATCGTACTAACAAAAGACACATATATAAATGTGAAAATTCATTTAATTCTACAAATTACCTCAAATTAATAAGGAAAAATCATTGCTGCTGTACACCCTAGCCGGGAATCGAACCCAGGACCTTTGACTTTTCGCACCATTAGTGTGACCATTAAGCTACGAGAGGTGACAGCGGTAACAATGACGAAACGTACTTATTAGGTCACAGATTCCTTGAACTGAAGTATATATACAGTGTGGACCAAAAAGTACCTACGCAATATGCTCATTGCAGACAAACTGTAAGTTTAATCGAAAAATTTTTCAAACAAAACTTGCTCCCTATTTTAATACAAGATCGTTTGTATTATTTGAATTTGATTTACTATCGCGGGGATGTTTAAAAGATTTTTTTTGAGTCAAATAGTAAACAAAGTTCGCAATATGCTTATTGTGGCTAAACTGAAAGTTTAATCAAAAAATTTATCAAACATTTACTACAAGGTCATTTGTATTATCCAGATTTGATTTCCTATAGGGAGTGTTCAAAAATATAAAAAATATGTTTTTTTTTAAATGGCAGCTATGTGAAATATCAGTCCAATAGCAGCAATATTTGTTGAGAAAGTCAAATTTTTAATGAAATTCCACCCAAGGCCAAAATACGTTCAGGTAGGTGCCTGTATGAGACTTTGGAGTTATACCAAAGGAAATGTAATGCGGAGGTACATAGAAGAAAATGGTCATATATGGAATACCATTTTGTTATTTGTATCTGTAAATTCCTTTTTTTATAAAAATGGTTTGGAAAATTATTAAAATCATTTATTAAGGATAACCTGGAAAGAAAAAATTTTTGGGATTGTAAAAATTTTGTTTTGTTAGAGAAGTGAGGTTAAAATGGAATACCTCATTTAATAAATAAAATATCTATAGATGTATGTGTATTATTGAATTTCAATCAAAAAAATTTCCTATTTTTTGTGCAATTTTGTGTAATTTCTTTAACAGTATAGCTTCCGAAGCTCTTCAAATAGAAACATTTTTAAAAATACGAAATATTCGTAGGGTTCAATAAATTTATGAGCTGATGAAATTTACGTGGACGTTAAAAGATTCGATGATAGGTACAACTGTTAATTTTTAAAGCAATTTGTTCTACATTGTGACATTGTGGAATAAGATTACCACGTGGAGCTTTTTACACTACATACATAATTTTCCCATTAGTTAATTGGTTCTTGGACATATGTACAATATGCATGTTATTCGGCTTAAAGTAATTAACAGTGGTTTAAATTTCTGTCTTAATTTCATTTACTAGTTAGCTAAAAGAAAAAGTGGGATTCCACTATTGCTACAAAAAATCTGTGAAATTATCCTAAAAGGATAACGATCTCATCATCTGAAACAAAAAAAAAATAAAATAAGATGTACGACAGTTATCAGGAAAAGTAAATTGTGTTTCTGTAGTATTACAAGAAAATTATGTCTAAATTATGAAATAATATCAAACAAAAATTACCTACTGGTTTGGTTCTCACAGAACAAATTACAGTAAAAGTTCTTCATTCGCGGGGTATATATATTCCATAAATATGCCGTGAATACAGAAACCGTGGATATAGAATGGTGATTAGTATCGAATCATAGGGGATACGTTCTAAAGTTCCAAAATAAAACCAATATATATCAGAATAAAATCAATTTATTGCGTAGCGGCGTAGAATAAAAACATGCCTATTGGTTCTAGATATCATGAGTTTAATATTTGGAACAGTGTTTTAAAATTTTGTAGTGAGATAGATAAAGCTTTCTTTTAAAGCCTATCTAAGGCCATTTTTTAATTTTTCGATTTCTGTTGAAAATACGGGTCTTACAAAAAGCACTAACTTTAAACACTTGTAAAAGCTTTTAAAGACCATATTATTGAAAACCAAAAACGTACCGAGTTAGTGAGAACCTTTGTCTGTTACCATACAAAAAATCAGATATTTATCTCGCAGCGTTATATCACAATGTTTAGAATAGAAACCCATGTTTTCGGAAAAATTTACACCAGGCACCAGCGGTCCATTGCGGTCAATCCCCTTAATAAATCCTATTCTGTTTACCGATTGCATCCGCGAATAATGAAATATTTAGCCGCGAATACGGGAACTGGGTTGCAATTTTTTCACCCGCGAATCATGAAAACGCGAATAAGGAACATTTACAGTATAAGTAAAATAACGGTGAGCCCGTTCAAATTTGGACTGTAGTGCTAGTTGTACTTAGCACTTGCATTTTAATTTCGGCCACATTTCTATGATGTATGTATAGGCAACCCACACACACATATTTAGACCGGTCCACTTTTTTGTAATTGTTGTTCTCCAATTGGATTTAGCAACTGATTTTTAATCAGGAGTTTTTAAAAGTACGAGGGTAAAAGACTTTAGAAATCAGAAAATTTATTGGGAAAAAAAACTCGTACAGGATTGTATTTAAAAGCAATCTTTTCACAAGCGCCTTGTACAGTATAAACCCTTATTTAATTTAAGTTAGCTTACGTATTCTCCCTCCTACAAAATATCGATATAGAAGGTCATTATTCCAAATAATAATTTAGTGTCTAATAGACTTCTAATAGGGTTGTTATATGGTTGGTTTTGTTTACATAATATTACAAAAGTGTACATATATATATATATTTTTGAGATCATTAGTGATTAAGAGTTTAATTACTACTGAACATTAGAAATGAGGTGAGCGATCATGATAGTACTTGTGCGGAGCAAGACAGTACATTACAATTTAATAAGAAATTTTTAATTTTTCGGTTAATTTTAGTCTTGTATTATTGACTTTGTCAGTATGATCGAATTAGGAATTGAAGGGCTAGTAAGTACAATTTATTTTAAAATATTGTCCTCTTATCTAATGAGAGTAGTTATAAAAACCAGAAATCAGAGACTATTGTTCATCGATATATTGTAGGGTAGTAATTTCAGAATAATTGACTGCACATTTGTTGTAGGTAACGGAGGTTTATCAGCAAATGAAGGATAATCAGAGCCTGTATACGCCGACGCCTCCCAGATCTTTAAGCAGTGGCTCCAGTTTGACTTCCTTGAGCCTGGATATCTCTCCAAGTTCTAGTAATTTTTTCGAGGTAAGATAAAAGCCGAAAAGAGAAAAGTGACTCATTAGGAGTGTCTATTTTTTACACTTTGTGTTTTGAATCGATTCATAAAAATTGTACGGTAATATCGCGATTTTAAATTCCTAAATTAATTCCGTTGTTGACATTAAATATAATATCTCGTAATATTTCTATGTTTTAGTCATATCGATATTCTCTTTTGTAACACCTCGTCATAGAATTATTTGGATCAAAAGCCGTTGCGAGGATAAGTAAAGGATGTAATTGATGATAATAATAATAATAATAATGTAATATTCCCTGAAATTTTCAGGCACATTTTCTTAATAGTTTTCAAGGGATTCTTTTAAATATCAATTAGCTCGGTTAAAAATAATTTACGTAAAAATATTTTTTGGGGCATCGTGACATTCCCTGAAACTCGCGTAGTGTTGCATCAAAAAATTCCAGTTCTAACTATAGTCGAGGAAATAACATTATTGAAAACGAAAACATGTGTTTTTTACCTACTACTTTTAAAATTGAGGATGAGACTTGTACAGTCTTGAACGGAGTTTCATGTCCGGACATACCAACTTGGATCCAGCGGGTCAAAAAAGCATCAAAAAGCCCTAGTAGTCGACTAAATAATTTTGTGTAGTAAGTCGGACCGAAATGCGGTTTTCTACAAACTTTGTGTACATAAGAGAGCAATTCATGTTCAAAAATGCATAAGTACAATTTCCTCTTAGGTTCTTTACATTGGAAAAATCAAAGTTTGGAATCGGAAAGTCCCTGATTCATTCATAGATGATGCTCTTCAGAAATTTGAAGCTCACGATCTAGAAAAGAAAGCCAATGTCCGCGCTCCAATTGAACGTCTCCAGAGTGAACAAGATTTGTATAGGAGGTTAGCAAATGTAAGTTATTAATCATAAATATTCCGCTATTATGCTTTGGTTAGTGGATGTCATCATCTTGTCATTTTCATCCTGTTCATAAATAGTATTCTTTGGTGGAGTCCCTTTGGGATTACATTTTGTACCTAGCAAATAAAATACTCATCATACTATTACTCAAGTGAAGGAAAATTTTTTGTTATTCCCTCAGGGCCCTCGAGCAGAAAGGCAATCGTCTCCCGAGTCTCCACCTGTACCATCTCTAACAAGATCACTCTCAGTGGCGTCTAGTCTTATTCCGAAACAAATCGAAAACCAATACCGTAAAGAGATATTGTCTACCAACGAGAGTGACATAAGTGATAATTTCTCGAAAATCTCGATCCCTGAAGATGGTTCCGAAGACACAAAGAGCTCTAAAAGCGAATTATCGGAGACCTCATCGTTTACTGAAAGTAGCAAAGCGGGAGGAGATACTACCAGTACAAGTGATTATAAAGAAGGAAGTGATTCTTCGTCGGTCACCAGCAGGGATGAAAAGAAAGAAATGACCAGAACTGTTGTCGATATGGACGACCACAACAGAACGATGGTTTTGCAAGTGGGGCGAATAGACTTGAGACTTATTAGCCCAGACAGAAAACTTATCTTATTGCACAAGCAGACTAGGGACATTGCTACGTGTGTACAAGTGAGTAAATATAAACAGTCATTGAATTCAAAAAACAACCATATTTTTTTCATCAAGGGACGTGAAAATTCCTCCCATTTCGGGTTCATCTCCAGAGAAACACCCACATCCAATATCTTCATAGGATACGTATTTAAATGTGAGTCTGCATCAATAGCCAGTGAAGCAGTTGGAGGTAAGACTGATACCTTAATTTTGAGATGCCTTATTTATTATATTAATTGATGAATACTCTTAGCAATAACTCAGGCATTTACTAATGCTGAATCAAAATTTGCTCGACCTATCATTACCTCATGTGAGCAGTGTCCAATGGTCTGGTTTCATAAACTGTGCGTCGAAGTGGAGAATTTAAGCGACAGAAAAACTCAAGCAGCGATTTTGAGAAGGCGAGTNACCGACGACCTTATGTTGATGATGATGATGATGATTTTTTTTTTGAAATGTACGTTTTATTACATATCCTAATGCAGTACACATATATGTAAAAATACAGGTGCGTATTTTAATGAATCTTAAAAGATTTTAATACAGATATTACATTTTGAGTCTGTTTTAATATTGAAAGTAGGGAGGGGGACAAATCCTCTTAACCCCCTCTCTTATATCCGGCAGTGCCTTTGAATTGGATATATTAATAAATTTACTGGCTAAAATAAAAAATTTGATGGCGTCCATGATTTTAAGTGCCATAGGTACAATGAATTTAAGAAGCCAAAAATCAATTATTTTCTATAATTTTGCTGGATATTATTTTAATTGACATGGACTATGAAAAGTCAAAATAAGGTAGTACGTGTATTTAGAAAGTTTTTTTTTTCATTCTCATGACCTTAGCCTTAATAAATCGAGATTACTTTTCAGAAATAAATTGATTGTGTTAATTGCCAACGGAGAACATTTATTATTCCTGTGAAACGTACATGTTTTCGCGAAAACGCCATAACCTATTTCTCTGAAATTTATTTATTTTACGAATACGATAAACAAAAAAAGACATAAAAACGTGACGCATTAAAATGTGACGCAGTATTAAGAGAAGGTTAAGGTAGATCAACAAGTTATTCATTGCTCCTACCAAACGCATTAAAATTTAGTAATTTCATTTAATATTTTTTGAAATCTGTTTTGAAACAAGAATTCATTTATCAAATACTAGCTGCGCCCGCAACATTATTCGCATGGATTTTAGGGTTGTATTCCCGGAAGTTCCGTCAAACTTCATTATCGCAATAAAAATAGAAGTTCCATGATTATCACAACCTTTATTCAAAAGTAGAAAGTGGTGAGTACTCCAAGTCTGATGAAGCCAATGTTCGTTGAAACAAGTTTTACTTTTCAATAAAGTTCCTGAAAATCTTGTTTTTATGGTGAATAATTGTCATTAAAAAATTTATTAGGGAATGTCTACGTTTCAATCGGAGTCTATATCAAATCAGAACATTAGCATTACTTTTGATAGCATAACTCAACTACCGGGCAATATGACATAGCGTTTAGACCATTTCTTAGCATTCGAGAGGATACTTGTTCCGAGTCCGTCTGCCTGAAGTATTTCTGTGGTTTACTGGAATCCCATGAGCAGATGTTAGGGCAGTAATATTCCACTGATTACATTTAAAAAAAAAACTTTTGGGTGTTTCAATCCCACCAGCCAGTAATGCTGGTGGGCGGGCAGTCCCTACGGATTACGCCGGAAGGTAGGGCGGAAGGCCCTCTTCAGCCTGCTTTCAGGAATCGTGGGAATGGGTGGGTGGTGGTTCGGGTGAGAAAGATGAGACGGACGAAATGAAGACAGAAGAGANTCAGCATGTCCAAAGTTTCAGGATGTTTGTCATATGTCCAAAGTTTGAGGATTTCATTCCTAATAGGCTATTTTTAAGATTTCTTCTTTCCGAATAATTACGAAATATTCTAAAACACATCATTCTACATCTGGTATAGCGTCCTTCAGTGTTTGGCATGTTGAAAGTTTCAGGATTTCTTCTTTCCAAACCGACCATGAGGAGTATACAGAAATTCTGAAGAGATATTTCTACATCTGGTACAGCGTCCTTCATTGTTTGATATGTCCAAAGTTTCAGGAGTGAGCAGTGTCCAATGGTCTGGTTTCATAAATTGTGCGTCGAAGTGGAGAATTTAAGTGACAGAAAAACTCAAGCAGCGATTTTGAGAAGGCGAGTATTGTACAATAAACGTTGTTCTCTTCATTACTTATCTATTATTTTGGGTTTACAGAATAGACCAATTAGACGAAGAAGAACAGAGCATGATATTAGCAAAATTTAGAGGAGCTGAAACAGATTCAGTTCGTGAACAGAATGAGTTCCTCATGATGTTGCTGAGAGCACATTGTGAAATGAAGCAGGGTCGTCACGTCCACGATACAGCTGAAAACAGGTCAGATAATATTTTTCCTTTTCAACGGTTTTTTATTTACAAATTTTATTATAATTACCAGGTCTGAATTTTTGAATCAGTATCTGGGAGGCAGTACGATCTTCATGAAAGCCAAAAGGTCCTTGACAAATTCGTTTGATAACTTGTTAAAGAGGAGGTCGTCCAGGGATGACGTGGGGGCAACATTCAATAGAGATATGACATTGCCAATCCATTCAAGTTTAAAGGTGAGTAGAAAAATGGTCTTTTTCAGGTTGCTTTATTTTGCAAAAAAAATTTTTTGCTTTTTTTAAAGGAAGGAATGTCGCCTGCATCCGCTAATTTTCAAGAGACGTCCGATCGTGAATCTGAAGGCTCACACTCTCCTTCCACTCTAGGTTCTCAAAGCGATCTTAGGGATCCTAAAAATGGAAACCCTGAGCCACAAACCCAAAGCAATGTGTCACCTGAAAGAACAGGAACTGCAACAGACAAGGGACTCAAATCTCCCATGATGGACATGTAAGTAAAAGAAGTTTTGTTTCTACTTCTGTTCATCATTTTTTTTTTATTGTAGATTTATGAAAGTTGGAAGTAGTCCTAAATCCGTACCCTACGATGAAGGATCTCCAAAGTACGATGCAGGCTCTTGGAGACAAGCTATTTTTAAAAGGGTAATAACTCCAAATAAACAGCAAGCAAGAGATAGTGGACAAAAGAGGAGTAATGAAGAACTGAGGATGCTTTGGAAGAAGGGCATCCAACAAGCCATCTTGTTAGTCCGGATGGAAAAGGAAAATGCGAGGATAAAGGGTAAGAAAGTCAGGATTTCTTTCTTCGTGTGCAATAGAATTGCTCAAAATATTGTTTTCTAGCTCAACAGGAAGAGAACGCAGTTAAACGCATAAAACTGGAGTATGATGACATGAAACTGAATCAGAGAGAAGTTATGGAAGTGTGGGATCAAATGATCGACAAGGATATTCGGGTGACTAGGGATAACAATCTGCTGCTTCATGCAGTAAGACAAGGTTAGTTATAACAATTTGACCGTTTTCGACTGTTTCACTACGACAATATTTTTAATTGTCAGGTATTCCAAGAGCGAAAAGAGGAGAAGTCTGGCAATTTTTGGCAGAAGAATCCTGCAAGCGCACAGCTCCCGTTGACACTAGCAAATTCCCAAATTACAACGTGCCTTATGAAACATTATTAAAGCAACTCACCTCTCATCAACACGCCATACTTATTGACTTAGGTGAGTCACAATTTCATTAAATTCCTTGGTCCCGATCCCAACTAGGATCATTACTGTTGTTGCAGGAAGGACTTTTCCTAATCACTCTTACTACAGTAGTCCCCTTGGACAAGGCCAACTGGCACTATTCAACTTGTTGAAAGCATACTCGCTTCTAGACCCAGAAGTGGGATATTGTCAAGGACTCAGTTTTGTCGGAGGTGTTCTACTTCTTCATGTAAATAACAAATGTTAAGCAATAATTTTCGTTTCTAGTATTCATATGACCGTTACGTTTCTAGATGGAGGAAGCTCAAGCCTTCTCTTTGCTTCGACATTTGATGTTTCGAAGAAATCTTCGCAAACAATACTTGCCAGATATGGTGGCCTTGCAGATCAAACTTTATCAGATTTCTAGGTTACTCCACGATCAAATTCCTGAGCTTTATGATCATTTCGACCTGCATGAGGTTGCCCCCACATTGTATGCAGCTCCTTGGCTACTCACCATCTTCGCCTCTCAATTTCCCTTAGGATTTGTGACAAGAGTGTTTGGTGAGTTTGAAAAATTTTGTTCCAATTTTCTTTGTTACCAATTCCTGAATTATTCATGCAGACATTCTGTTTTTGGAAAACACTGATATTATCTTCAAAGTGGCGATCGCTCTCCTCTCCCTTCATAAGGATAATCTTCTCAAATGTGATAGTTTCGAAGAGATTATGGACTACCTCAAGAATAAAGTTACCAATATGGACAAATTTATGTTGGATAAGGTTATCAAGAAGGTGGCTACGTTGGACATAAAGAAACAGCTAAACGAATACAAAGTGGAATATCATGTCCTGCAGGAAGAAATGGCCGCTGTTCAACCCCAACTTGAAGCATTACATAAATTGCAAAAGGAAAACAAAATTCTCACTGACCTTAATAAGTCATTGACGTCTCAAGTTGACCTTCACATGTCCAACGTACACAGGCTCGAAAAGTCGCGAACTATCCTTCAATCGAATTGCAATAAATTAGAAATGACAAATAGAGGCCTGGAAGTCACTGTGGTGACCTTGGTATCGTTCGTTAACAGCCTGATAGAGAACAAAGTGGACGTGGAAATTCCTGACGATGTCCGAAGGATTTTGACACAAGTTTCTTTTAATGAGAAGAACAAAAAAGACCAAGCTCACAGATCGAACGTGATGAGGATGTTTGGCAAAGATAATCATCCAAATGCGCAAATGGTAAAGATTTTTATTCAATTATAGCTGTTAATAGGTATTATTATTTTGTAATATTTCCACTATTTTAATGATAAGCATTTAAGGATGACTGTAGTCGAAGTTGACGGAGGGACATCAACAAATGCCACGTCCCACGAAGTCAGATTAAGAAAAATGAGATGGAAGAATAAACAGAAAGGGTAAAAATAACGATGATAACTGAATTTCATTTCTCTTCTGGTTCAGTTGTATGTAGTTTCTTAAGGGTCGATATCATCTGTTGACAGTAGCGTCTTGTATATTACTATAAAGGGCTAGTAGAAAGATTAACAAAATAGATTAAGGTATTGAGATATGTAGAATGATTTAGATTAGAAGCGTAGAGGGTGCACAAATTGGTATTTTTGTTCTTAACAAACATCGACTCTTCTCTGGAAAGTTAGGTTAGGTTAGGTGAGAAGTGGCGTTCAATTCTCATCATTATTTTGTTACTGGTATATATTATTATTCTTCCATTTCTAATTGCATTTACGCAATTTTAACTAAATCTAACATTTAGACGGTGGCACTTATCCTCATCTCTTCCTTCTCATCCATCCTCATCTCCTTATTCTTCCTTCTCTGTATCCCTGTTTCTTTTACTATGTAGGTGCTATGATAATAAATATTACTTTGTAGTAGTGGCTACCTAATTTTTGGTGTATTCACCATTTTCGTAAAGTATTCTTCTTTTTACAGATCAAGTCCTTGAGTACCGGTAAAATGAACTTAAGTGAACTAACGCCGTTTCTTCCAGCCAATGCCGATTCTATGTCACGTTCGAATAGTCTCAACACGCAGTCGGCAGTTCCACTGAAGGTTTTGGCAAAATCGGTTGGCAACTCCGATCCCAGCATTGACAAGCCCGCGCCTTTTCGCAGTACCATCAGCAATCCAAATATGGCCAACAAGATGTCCAATTTCTTCTCGTCGTCTCATGCGCAAATATTACAGCAGAAACTTCACAGTCCAAAGGGCAGCAACCCCAAAATTGACANCGATGTCCGAAGGATTTTGACACAAGTTTCTTTTAACGAGAAGAACAAAAAAGACCAAGCTCACAGATCGAACGTGATGAGGATGTTTGGCAAAGATAATCATCCAAATGCGCAAATGGTAAAGATTTTTATTCAATTATAGCTGTTAATAGGTATTATTATTTTGTAATATTTCCACTATTTTAATGATAAGCATTTAAGGATGACTGTAGTCGAAGTTGACGGAGGGACATCAACAAATGCCACGTCCCACGAAGTCAGATTAAGAAAAATGAGATGGAAGAATAAACAGAAAGGGTAAAAATAACGATGATAACTGAATTTCATTTCTCTTCTGGTTCAGTTGTATGTAGTTTCTTAAGGGTCGATATCATCTGTTGACAGTAGCGTCTTGTATATTACTATAAAGGGCTAGTAGAAAGATTAACAAAATAGATTAAGGTATTGAGATATGTAGAATGATTTAGATTAGAAGCGTAGAGGGTGCACAAATTGGTATTTTTGTTCTTAACAAACATCGACTCTTCTCTGCAAAGTTAGGTTAGGTTAGGTGAGAAGTGGCGTTCAATTCTCATCATTATTTTGTTACTGGTATATATTATTATTCTTCCATTTCTAATTGCACTTACGCAATTTTAACTAAATCTAACATTTAGACGGTGGCACTTATCCTCATCTCTTCCTTCTCATCCATCCTCATCTCCTTATTCTTCCTTCTCTGTATCCCTGTTTCTTTTACTATGTAGGTGCTATGATAATAAATATTACTTTGTAGTAGTGGCTACCTAATTTTTGGTGTATTCACCATTTTCGTAAAGTATTCTTCTTTTTACAGATCAAGTCCTTGAGCACCGGTAAAATGAACTTAAGTGAACTAACGCCGTTTCTTCCAGCCAATGCCGATTCTATGTCACGTTCGAATAGTCTCAACACGCAGTCGGCAGTTCCACTGAAGGTTTTGGCAAAATCGGTTGGCAACTCCGATCCCAGCATTGACAAGCCCGCGCCTTTTCGCAGTACCATCAGCAATCCAAATATGGCCAACAAGATGTCCAATTTCTTCTCGTCGTCTCATGCGCAAATATTACAGCAGAAACTTCACAGTCCAAAGGGCAGCAATCCCAAAATTGACATTCGGATAGAAGACTGTGTCGATTACAATTCCAGTACCAGCAAGACAACCTCCGATTGTACCGAGATGGCACGAAACGTTAAAAATCTGGGCGAGAAGTCCGTCAGTTTGCCCCTTCAAGAGAAGATTCTGGGGAAGGACAACAAAACGTCACCTACGTATTCGGAGGACAGTGGAATTGGTACACCATCTTCACCTAAGGATACGGAAATCCATCCATTGAGCAACTGTGACGTTCCATTTACATACAGCGGAACCAGAACTCTTAAAAAAGTCTAAGCGTGATCTGTTAGTGTTCTAATCTTTATTAGGTCAATGCTAAGTCGTCGCCATTGTGATCCATTTAGTTTATTAGGTTCTGCTTATTCTGAGAATGAATGAAAAAGTGAATGTGTGCTAAGAAAGTTTTATGATTATGACCATTGTATCCTACTTACTGGAGATATTAGTAAATATTAAATATATTTTACCAGTTGATATTTAAAATCAATTAATTTTCTTTTGTTCCTGGTACAGGGTGTTTGGAAAGGAATAGTACATGCATATAATTGACTATGACTATTTTGGCGTTCCTCTGTATACTATCTACGATGAAACAGCAAGCCCTACACGTCCACAAAAATTGATTATTAATAAAGGTATGTTATCAATGAAATCTAAATTTTGGCCAGAGTTTGGTAACATTCCCCATTGTATATTTCTAAAATCTCAATATCAATCACCCTGTACTTCGTAGTAGAATATATGGGTATATGCATATCTATACATTTTTTAAATTAATTTTTGGTACTTATCTGCAACAAATGCCTTAAATATGTTAGGTATTAAAACGCAAAAAAAAATTATTAGCTCATATTTATATATGCCGACCTAACCACTTATTAGGTCAAATAGAAGAGTTAACGTAGATTAATTATAATAGAAAAATTAAGTAAGTAAGTACATCTATTATATAAATTTCTGATGTAAATAATGAAATTGTTTCCCTTATCAAATTTAGGATAAATCTTAAATCATGCTGTTACGTTATTATATGTATATTGTGAGTATTTTCTGTAATTAAATTGCCAATCTCTAATAAATTTGTAAATACAAAAATTCAGCCCTGGGTTCTTTCCTTCATTCACAGTTTTATAATAATTACGTATGGAGATCGTCTTAATAAAAACAACTAGTTTTAGATAGAAATAGGTTAGGTTAGGTTCATTCAGGGAATGATCGATTACCCACGCTATTCTATGCTTTCATCTTTGTTTTCACCTTTTAACGGTTAAGTGACGGTTGGAAAAGCTCCTAAAGTTTAATCGAAACAACCTTTCCAACCAAGCTAACCTTCAAGTGGCTTCAAAATATAATGAACAGAACGCTCATCAATTAGGACTATAAAAAGTGGTGGAAGTTGGCTTAAAAATGAAAATTTTTATGGTCTCATTTATTAGCATATAATGCATGGTTATTCGCCTCCTACACTCTTACCCATTCTCCTTCTGTCATACTTCACCCTTACCCTATACACTTTATCAATTCATCTATATACTAAATTTAAAAAAAGAACCATTTCTTACACCCACCCCATCTCCTCCACCCTGTAACCCCCAACTTTCCCTACATTTTTTAGGTTGTCCTAGGTCAGTCCTACCCCCACCATCCCCGTCCAAGCGACTGCTCCATCATCTAGACATTTCCAATTCTAATTTTTAGCCTCGACCTCCCCTGCCTCCACTACACCTCCACCACCACCTTCCATTTATTAGAGTTGGAGCCATTAGATTTCCCCCTATCCATTCCACCTTCATCGCCCATGTGCTACCAACAATCATCTAAATAATTACCGTTTGTACATATTTTCCAATGTCATGTCGTATTTTTCAATAGATGATGTCGCCCTTTGATGATTGCATGTAATAGGACGTCCCTATGTTCGGTTCTCTACTCGCCTATAGTGTATAAATGATTACTATAAATTAATTCAAAAGAAGGCAGGAAGTCGCCATCTACATTGTAATAAAGGCAGTTATTATTACAATTCTATATTTGCATGTCCGAAGTTACAAGATATCTTCTTGTCAAACAAACCATGAGAATTATAAGCAAGTTCTAAAATAAATTATTCTACATCTCTGTACGAGATGCTCTTCAATGTTAAACTGCTGCTGGTTTCGTTTTAATTAAGCTGTATCGACGAGAGCGGTACAACAGATGTCACCTATTTATTTATACATTTCTTAATTGCATTTTTCCTTATTATGATGCACGAGCAACAATACGTAGGTTATTTTGTAAAAGTCTGGAATATATTTCATAATCTACTTGAAAAGATCCCATACCTATGCTTCTCTGAAAACTGTCCTAAACAATACTAAAAATTTTTTGAACAAAGTGTAACACCAGTCAAAAGCTTTAAACTGCATTTAGTGGACTTATTATTACTTTATTTTATCTATGAAAGGATGAGTGAAGGTATTTGTACAAACTTTCCAATACCATGTTGTATTTTTCATAATATAATGTTGCCCTTTGAAGACTGCATGTAGCAGAACAACCCCATGTTCAGTTCTCAACTCTTCACTGGTGTATAAATAATTAATTATTGCAATTCAAAAGAGGGCATAATGTTACAAAGGCAGTTATCACCGGAATTCAAAATTTGGCTTGTCCGATATTTTGAGATTTCTTCTTGCTAAACTAGCTACGAGAAGTACACATAAGTTCTAAACCAGATCATTGTACATCTGGTACAGCGTCCTTCGATGTTTGGCATGGTAATTTCAGGATTTCTTCTTGCCAAACAAGTCATGAGAAGAAAACAGATTACTCTACATCTGCTAAAGCGTCCTTCAATGTTTGACATATGTCCAAAGTTTGGTGGTTTCTTCTTTACAAACAAATCAAAAGATGTATATACAAGCTCTAAAACGGATCATTCTACATCTGGTACAGCGCCCTTCGATGCTCGGCATGTCCAAAGTTTCAAGATTTCTTCTTTCCAAACAGACCATGAGGAATATACACAAATTCTAAAGAGATATTATTCTACATCTGGTACAGTGCCCTTCAATGTTCGGCATGTTCAATGATTCACGATTTCTTATTTGAAAACAGACCATACGCAGCATATACAAATTCTAAAGCAGACGTTATTCCACATCTGGTACCTACAGCGTTCTTCGATGTTTGATATATGCCCAAAGTTACAGGATATCTTCTTGCTATATAAACCATGAGATGTATACTTGCACAAGTTTTAACAACAGATTACTCTACATCTGGTACAGATTCTGCAGACATGCCCAAAGTTTCAAGATTTCTTCTTTCCGAATAATTACAAAATGTTCTAAAACACATCATTCTAAACCTGGTACAGCGTCCTTCAGTGTTTGGCATGTTGAAAATTTCAGGATTTCTTCTTTCCAAACCGACCATGAGGAGTATACAGAAATTCTGAAGAGTCATTATTCTACATCTGGTACAGCGTCCTTCATTGATTGGTATGTCTAAAGTTTCAGGATTTCTTTTTTACAAACAGACCATTAGGAGTATACAAAAATTCTAAAAGATATGCTATTCCTCATCTGCTACGTCGTCCTTTGATGTTCGTCAGCATGTCCAATGTTTCAGGATGTTTGTCATATGTCCAAAGTTTGAGGATTTCTTTCCTAACAGGCTATTTTCAAGATTTCTTCTTTCCGAATAATTACGAAATATTCTAAAACACATAATTCTACATCTGGTATAGCGTCCTTCAGTGTTTGGCATGTTGAAAGTTTCAGGATTTCTTCTTTCCAAACCGACCATGAGGAGTATACAGAAATTCTGAAGAGTTATTATTCTACATCTGGTACAGCGTCCTTCAGTATTTGGTATGTCCAAAGTTTCAGGATTTCTTTTTTCTTTCCTAACAGGCTATTTTCAAGATTTCTTCTTTCCGAATAATTACGAAATATTCTAAAACACATCATTCTACATCTGGTATAGCGTCCTTCAGTGTTTGGCATGTTGAAAGTTTCAGGATTTCTTCTTTCCAAACCGACCATGAGGAGTATACAGAAATTCTGAAGAGATATTATTCTACATATGGTACAGCGTCCTTCAGTATTTGGTATATCCAAAGTTTCAGGATTTCATTTTTACAAACAGACCATGAGGAGTATAAACATGTTCTAAAGGAATATGAAGATTGGAAAAACTTTGGCGGTTGTTGTAGAACTGTTTGTTCTATGTTCTAAAGGAGACCATTCTGCGTCTGGTACAGCGTCCTTCGATGTAAATCTACTATTTTATTTTGGTTAATTAAGCTGTATCCACGAAAGTACAGATGGCATCTCCATGCTTTTTCTTGTTTCAATTTATTAATAATGTGTTGATAACAACAGTACAGATGGCGACTGCATGCCTTGTTCTGTTTTAATTTGTTATTTATTATCTTTTATCTTCGAAATTTTGAAAACCGTCCATGTCGTCGTTTTCTTTACACATTGGTTAAATATTGCAGTAACTTTTGATATGAAACTATTGAAAATTCATACGTGTACATAGAAGAAACATGTGTTATAAACTAATCAATGCAATTAACCGGTATATTTATTAGTTATTCAAGCAATGTTTTTAGTCTTTCCTTCCTTCCACAAAGAGATTTTCTTTTTCGGAGCCATGTTCACCTTTCCAACATGAGGTATTTATTTTCCTTGTTAGAGAGAGAATGGCTTCATTGTTACAGAAAAATAATTAATTTGAGTAATGAGTCAAACAAGTTGAAAAGTTACTTACTGGAAACCAAACTTTGGGGGACTTTAGAAACATCAATAGATAATCCTTTCCTTTAAGATACTTACAAAAGTATTTTAAAAAAAAAAAAAGAAAATCCAATGAATTCAGATGGTGGTGGCCTTATTCTCAGTAGTACCTAACTGCAATTATAATAAAATATAAAAACTACTTTTTCTGTTAAACCTGTTAAACGATAAATAATTTATAATTTCAGATAAAGGGAAATTTGGAAATTTTATTCAGTTGTTTGTTTTTTCATCATTTACCTGCCTTTACTAAAGAATGTTTATGCTTAAACATAATTTATTTTAATAAACGTACTGAATAGGCTGTTATTAATTGCAAATATGAGAATTTTACAACGTTTTAAAAACCCTTTTCCGTTTGTTACATATTCTTTAGATATGAATAACGTATTTTCTTTATTCGAATTAACTATTCCGTTCACCATTCTTCCAGATTAAATTAAACGGTTGTAGCTCAAGGTCAAGTGTATTCTTGCACATTTATGCCAGTTTACAGTAAAAGAGTAAAAAACATCTCACATTCCATTTCTCGTTCGAGCAAACATTGTTTACACAAGCTGTTATCTCAATCGCCCATCTTTGTTTAACTTATAAGTCGATAGAATGGACGAGATACTTACATTATAGCAGATTATATTTATTACGCTATTGTAAATAAATTTATAAATATTACAATTAATAATTAGCACGTTATTAATATTAAAATCTACAATTAATAAATAAAATAATAAAAATGCAAATGACAATGTCATTGTAAATGTATTTTTGTAATGTTTTAATTATTTACAATATTTATTATTTCATTAATTAGTTAATTTGCGTATTCATTTTATCTAACGTTTCATTCGCGATTATGAGCTTCCTTAGGGAATTATCACAGGTCAACAACGAAAACTAAACAATATCATTTCAATATAAATTTTTATCTCACACCTTAAATGTTTTTATTAAAATACACACAAAGCTGTCTCCATAATCATATTACAATCCATTACTGATTAATAAGTCGCGTTTTAATTGGTTTTTTGAAATTGTTGTTCTGTTTGGTTTATAGTAGGGATGCATCGGACAGTGATTTTCCGGATACCGGATAATCGGGTACCTGGACAAACAAAACTATCGTTCTGGCGCGCTTACGCTTAAAAACCACCCTTACTAACGTCCCTAAGCAATTATTAAGTCCCGTTTACAAAATCGCTTAAACACCAAACTAATGAAATTTTAATCTTTGGTTGGCGGATTTTTAACTAGAGGGTTAAGTTGATACCGTTGAAATGAGCCTGTAATATTTATAAATGCTAAAAGTCTGCAAGTTGACAAAATCATGTTAATATAAGTCATTATAATTCAAAACCTGATATACTAACAAAAGACAGAAATTGTAATAGTTCGGCCATAATGATGTATTCTATTTTACGAGAAAAACTAAACAGAGGAACTATATTGAAATAAAAAATAATTTAGTATACTTAGCAATCAATAAATAATACAAATTAGGACAAACAACCTGTCCCAATACAATCTTATCAATTTTCATGAGGTAGATTTTGTTATAGGTACTTATAAAATCACTAGTTTTTCCCCGCGGCTTCGCTCGCAGAAATTAATATTGTTTCTCCATAAAACATTTTAACTCCCAATACAACGTTCTAGTTTTATGTACCCATACAGCACGCAATATCCTATGGATGTACGATTATGTCCTATTGCGTCCTTCATGTCCAATTTCCTTAAGGGATTAGTTGAGGACATACTATGTATATCCTAATTGGACATGTGTACAGGTATCTTTATAGGACATACATCGGATATTGGTGTATGTATTAATCGTATTAAACGTAAACCTCTTGTCTATATCTTGTTCGTAAGTGAAATTAATTTTTCTTCAGTAAATCGATATAAAATCAGGTAAGTGATAATAATAACGTACTAAACAATATTTTTTCGTGATGGTTAAATTAAAATTGCCGAGACAGCGATACAGGGTCGCTAAAAAAACATCTGAAATTTCTTTATTAATAGCATCTATATAATACCAAAAAAAAAAATATACCTTTAGTCAGAAATACGCAGATAATAATAACTGCACTACGAATAAATTAAATGTACAATTCCAGTTGTCTGTTACATCTCGTTTTCCAGAAAATAATATCTCTAAAAATGAATCTGTAATAGATATACTTCTTAATCACGAAAATTTATTATTATTATCGGTAAATTTGCTTAATTAGTTTTGTGTAGAAATACTTGCAGTTAATATTTTTTAGGCCCAAGAAGTTGTAAGAATTGGAGGACATACTCCCTACGAATTTGTAAAGAGGGTGTTTACAAAAATTTTGTCAGACGATATTTTCGTAAGATATAACTAGTTAGGTGCCAAAAAAAAGGAACTATTTTGTCATCTTCATCTATCTAGACTGATAATAAGTAAGTTACTAATTAATAAACTAGGATAAGTTTTCATTAAGTAAATTTTCTTTTCTATTCCACAGATGCTGCTAGATTAAATCCAGCAAAATCCAGTTGTTCAAGTAAGAATCTAGAAGCGATAAAAAATTGCGAAGAGCAAAAGAACGGTTAATCACCAAAAGTATACGAAATTCCTTATTGTAATATGGGTACCTTGTATTTATCCATAACATGTTCAAATAAGTATTTTCTTATTTGTATGCAATAAACTTAGATAGAGATTTATATGAGTTTGTATAAAGACAGCCTATTCCATCAAAAAGTAGGATAGCAAACAATACAATATATATGTATCTTTCCTAAAATGTCCTGTAAATATCCCGTCCGTATGTTTTTCTAATGTGTATATTTTATGAATGTATGAAACTGTGACATTCGTCTATCCATACGACATCCTGAAGACGTCCGCCGAACATGAAACGGATCTGTATAAGATATCCTTAAAATCCCAGATGGATGTTCTTTTAACATCCTATGGATAAACATGTGCTGTATGGGTGNCCGCGGCTTCGCTCGCAGAAATTAATATTGTTTCTCCATAAAACCTTTTAACTCCCAATTCACCTTTACAGCGTTTTAATTTTATGTAATGTCGCCATCATAGATTTCAAATACAAACGTAGCAACAACATTTCATCCTTAAGGGTTGATTTTTAAAAATTACCAAAATTTCAACAATGAGCAACCTTCGAGTAAATCCGAGTACAAATAAAATATACCCTATGGAAACGTTGCAACCTCTTTTCATTTGATTAATAATATCAAACAGCAGATATACCAAGTTTCAAGTGAATTCAACCACAAATACAGTATGTCCCAAACAAACATTGTAACACCTTCCCCTTTTTTAAGATGTCGAGGTAGATCTTTTAGAAATTAAATGAGACCATTAAAACCAAGTTTCAAGTAAATCTGTTGCACCTTCACCACTCATCCCACCCAACAGAGATTGAATTTTTTTTAATCAGTTTCAAGTAAATCGCACCAAAAACAAACATGCAATCTTTGCAAACCCTTTTCAGCTTCCTAAAGAGGTATAATTTTGTAAAATATTGGAATAGGTATGTATATCACTAATTTTATATGAAAAAGCATTAAAGCCAAGTTTCAGGCAAATCTGACTGTAAATAAAATACCATACTTAACCATAGACAACATTACGTTTAGCTGTTAATTGCGTATTGTAAGGGATAAAAAGTATTCTATGATCGTCTTCTGGTTCTAAGGTACCTTCCCATCAATTTTCAGCCAAATCGGTTCAGCCGTTCTTGAGTTATATATAGTCTAACTAAAAACGACTTTCTTTTATATATATAGATTATTGCTAGTGTTAGTTTAAAAAAAACTGGCAGAATTATAGGCACTGCCGGGTTCCCTGCGTCAATATCCGGCACCTAGCCGGATCCTAAAAAATATGTTGGAATCGCCGTGTTCCGGATCCTATAGTTTACAGTTAATTTTCTTGAAGTAAAAATAAACGTAATTGCAATGTCTTTGCATCAGTTGAGAAACAGTCAATAAGAAATAGGCGAGATAGGATGGTAGGACATCTTCTCAGATATGAAGGTCTAATTAGAGACTCATCAGAAGCAGAAACATGAGTTAAGAGGGGATGATTGGGTCAAGATACGAAGAAGTGGAGGTGCTCATCGAAGAAGTATTCGGGCTGAAATATTTTATGATGTCGAACTAAATAGAATAACTCAAAAATGCCCCTAATTGAAACAGAGTCGTTAACAAGGACATTTACCCTATTACTGTTTACTTTAGAGAGAGAAACTTCCTCAACAGTTGAGTATCTCTTTGTGACTTAAACAAATAATTCTTGCCTTCATTAATCGACCAGTGGTTTAATTAATATTTTTATTTGTAGTTTATTTTGTTTGTTGCCTGATAGACAGTAAGACTCATCGTGTATCCTTCAAAACAACTTGATAACCATTGTTAATTAAAATACAGAAATAGAATTAATCAATTTACTAATTCATTACAAAGTGCAATTGACCGGAGAGGTTCAACATTAAAATACAAAGCGTGATATGCAACTTTTATTGCCCGATAAAGTAAATAATAGATCGCCAATTAGTTTTAAAAATACTAACTCGGAAAATGTTGATATAAAAATCATCCGATAATTGTTTACGTTAATGCTGTGGGCTGGAGCTCGCAAAAGCAATATACGAGGGCGGTTCAATAAGTACCCGTGTTTGAAGACAGAGGACGTTCCTGAGGGAAATTGGTGTTGTCATCGTGTGCTGCCATCTATCAAACCACGCCAAAACGAATTTTAGACTGATTGATAGGTTAGTTTGGATTTGGCAGCCATTCGACTTAGACATGTTTCGTTATTTTCGCTAAGATGGAAAAAGACCAGTATCGTTCGGTAACTCGCTTTTTGTTTTTCGATGCGAAAAAATGCGAGGAGATGAAAACAAAGTTGGATACTGTTTATGGAGACATTTCACCATCTACGACCACAGTTAGATATTGCTTCAACGAATTTAAACGTGGACGAACACCCGTTTTTGATAGGAGCGACCAGGAAGCCTGGCAAACGTTGTTACCGAGGAAATCACTTTACAGAATTTTTAGGAAAAGGAAGAACAATCACTGGATAATACTACAGTGAGTTATTGGACCGTATCGACAAAAAATTGAAGGAGACACGGACGCATTTGACGAAAAAGAAGATGCGTTTTCAACACAATAACGCACCGGCAAATTCATCAGGAGTTGTTGCCGCCAAAATGCACGAATTACGTTATGAATTTGCTGCCGCACACCCCGTACTCACTCGATTTGACTCCCTGCGACTTCACCTTGTTCCCTACCATGAAGAAATGACTAGCGAGAAAGAAATTTAGCTCAAACGAGGAAGTCATCGCCGAGACAGGGGGGATTTTGGAGAGTTCGACAAATCTTATTTTTTGGAGGGGTAAAAAAAAATGGCAGGGTCGTTGGGAGAAGTGTATCTTTCTAAAAGAGGACTATGTTGAAAAATAAAAAAAAATTAAAAAAAAAGGTGTCTTCATTTCTTCAACACGGGTACTTATTGAACCACCCTCGTATATTTACATATGTAGTTAATTAAAAAAAATCCATTTGAAAATTTTATCTGCCTTTGCTATCTATTTTAAAGAATAAAACATTAAGAAATTGCAATCTTTAAGTCCTTTTATTTTAAAGGAACCGTTTCAAATTATTCTGAAAAGACTTGCTACTGCACTAGTATAATAAGCAATTCTTAGAATTTGTAGTTGAAGTCACATGTATCCTTATAAACGGTTAATTTATATGTTTGGAGTACGGCGCTGTACGGGTGCGAAGCGTTCGAAATGTGGTGTTACAGGCCAATGATGAGGATACTGTACATAAAAAAATTAGAAATAAGGAGGTATTAAAAAGAGTTGGAGAATAGGGGGCGATATGGAAGACAATAAGAAATAAGCGAGATAGGTTAGTAGGGCATCTTTTCAGGCATGAAGAGCTAGTTAGAGACATATTAGAACAGAGCCGGGCAAACATTAAGTTCGTAGGAGCCGCTACCTGAGGTTAGTTTGGGTCACTCCATACCCTTCATAGAGTACGAGAGAGTAAGCAGTAATGTCCCATATTGCTTTCTCTTTTCCTTCTTCCTTCCATTGCCATATCAAGCCCCTTTATCCCGTAGACGAGCGAAGCTTCTCTCGCAACTTAAATAGTACCTACGAAATTTTTCTAATGATCGTCCCGCAGCTCAGGGGTAGCATGCCGGACTACGTTCGCAATACTATTGGGTTCAGCTATGGAAGAGGGGACTCACCTACGAAATGGAAGGAATAAAAAAAGGAACGAATCATCTCACTCGCACTCGCAGGAACAATGAGGAGCTCCTTGGCTATACCTGAGGAGCACTCGGGAGTTAAGAGTGCCGGGTTTCCTCGGCTCTGTATTAGAAGCAGAAACAGAAGTTAAGAGGACTAGAGGTAGACCTCGATTAGATTACTGTTCACAAGGTTATCTATGAGTTTTTATAATTGACAAACTGCTCACGATAATAATAACCCTCAAAAGTTTCAATTTTTATTTTGGTCGAAAAAAAAAATGTACTTGGGGTTGGAGCCTTCGGATACGGAACCCTGAGCAAATATTTTTGAGGTATATTTATTGAAACCGTGGATGTTTTTACATCTTTTGTTTGTTGTAACTCGTGGTTTTGATGACAGAGCAAAATTATACAGGCATTGACTTTGAAATGACGAAGGGGTCAACTGGTCAGTCGAGATAGCCATAAATAAATAATTATATCCTGTACTTAACAGTGCTTGGTATAAACAGTGGAGTAGCTCCTAATGTTTATTACTATAGGAAAAAAATTAACGGTTTTATAGCTAGTTCAAAATTTCATGAGCCTCGACAGGCGTAAAAGATGGATCCTTTTGCATTCATTTTGGGTGGTATGCATAAAAAAAAATAAAAAAAAAAGTTCATACTAATGCTTCAACTATTTACTATACTCCCGTAGTATTCGAGTATTCCACAATTTCGTAGAATCTAATACACAAATCGCCTGTTTGACTACGGTCTATGTGGCAACTATAATCACAGTGTATCCTTTATTTCGAGGTTTAGCGTTGACTTCCCTTCAAAGTAAATACTTACTTCAAATTAACTATGTGTCTTATTATACAGCTAGGATAAAGCTGTAGATTAACTGCTTTTATAGAAGTCGATGAAGGGGCGCAGCTATGTCATTGCACACTCCAAGGCCAAGGTCCATGAAATTCTGAACCACCTCTACTTGTCTGTCCGTTAAGACCTATTCCCTGATATCAAGTTGAAATTGATATTTAACATCAGTGTCTATAACTCCACAACCGTGTAAAATTTTAAGCTTCTACATCATTGTACAAAGGAGGATGGAAAAAAGGGCGGAAGAACTATTAGGGGAAGATCAATTTGCATTTAGAAGAAACAGAGGAACGCGGGAGGCCATTCTAGCTTTACGGGTAACAATAGAGAAGACGATAGAAAAAATAAAGAGTGCGTACATAGGATTTGTAGGTTTAGAAAAAGCTTTTGACAATGTTAGATGGGACAAGATGTAAAATATACTTAAAAATGTAGGGATGAGTTACAAAGATAGAAGAGTGATACTTAATTTGTATAAAGAGCAACAGGCAGTTATAGAGCTAGGGCTACAACGTAGAGAAGTAAATATTAGCAGGGGAGTCAGGCGATCAACGTCAGTACAAATGCAGGGATAGATATACAGGGGCAAAAGGTTAGTATGCTTAGATTTGCAGATGATATAGCATCTAGCAAGAAGGAGTTAGAAATAGCTTTGAATAAAATGGAAGCGGTATTGACGAAACAGTATTGCATGAAAATAAATAAAAGTAAAACAGAAATATTGGTTTGCAATGAAAGAAAAGGTAGGGAAAGAGCGAATATAAAGATAGGAGACGAAAAATTAGAAGAAATGACCGATTTTAGGTATCTAGGAAGTCAGGACGGAAGGAGCAGTAAGGATAAAAAGCAGAGGATAGCACAGGGTCGTGTTACCTTCAATTAAAAGGAATCACTTCTATGCTCGCGAACGATTAATTTAGAAATTCGAAAAACGTTGTTAAAGGTGTATGTTTGAAGCAGGGCGCTGTATGGGTGCGAAACATAGACGGTGGGCGCGGCGGAAACGGAAAGGTTAGAAGCGTTCAAAATGTGGTGTTACAGGCGAATGATGAGGATACCGTGTATAGAGAAGGTTAGAAATGAAGAGGTATTGAAAGGATAGGAGAACAGAGGACTGTTCGCAAATAGTTAAGGATGCGGGTTGATCTAGTTTTAGGGAAATGCGAAAATTAGCTCAGGTTAGGAAGGAGTGGAGGTGCGTGTCCAACCAGTTTTAGGACTGACTAACTACTTTATTATGGAATAAGAAATATCCAAGAAATCAAGATAGAAGTTCTTAAATCAATAGACCAACGATCACAGGTTCCATTCGGAAAAATGGATATTATAAAACAAGCAATGGAAAGGAAATATAATTTGGACGTTTAAAATTGACATAGTCCGTAATAAAACTGTCGCATTTACTTTCTTCTTTTAACTTACTAACCAGGCTGGAACGGTTGCTGACAGAACGCCTACTTTTACGCTTGACAGACGTTGCAGGGAAAATCGAAAACATAGAAAAGAGATGTCAGATAGGAATTGCAACGGACACTAATAAATAAACGGGAATCACATTACACTAATTAATGTACAGTAGAAAGAGAAGCAGACAAGCAGAATTTGAGCATGCTGCCAGCAAAGGACTTTACAGAAACTTCAACATTGTCAGGAATTTAGGAACGCTGTACTGCTTACTATTATTCGGTTATCTATGTTCACTTTGTCTGAACTACTCATGAAGCATTTCCTAACTTAACAAAAGAGTGTTCAAAACGCAGTAAATGACTACAGTCCCAAGTGGAAACAAGAAGGATGATACGTCCATTCTCACAGGTTATTTATTACGGACTATGCCAATTTTGATTGTCCCAACTATATCTCACTTTTAATGGAGCACAAGGAGTCACAAAATTGGACAGAACAAGATACGTGGAAATTCGTTATAGGAATTGGGAATTTGTCCAGTATAGAACATTATACTAGCAGAAGTGGCTCGGACGTAACAGTAGAATGAATTGAGAGAGGCAAATAAGGGAACTGCTGGTGGGAAACTGGAATAATCAGAAATAAAAAAAGAGGAAGACCAAGGAATGCATGGACAACTGATGTTAGTAAAATTTTGGAGTAGAAGGAGCTGACACTAGAGAAGAAGAGACGGAGAAATGTAGGAATAGCACCATACATACAATTAGGCCCCATACTGTTGGGATATGTCTCACACCCTAGTTGGTCCTAGAACTAGGGTTGCCACCCGTACTTTATTATAAACTATTATACTCTATTTCGACTGTGCGTACGTTATACTTTACAAGACACATGAGGTATGCAAAAATACTTTATTTAAGACGTTAAGTAAACACCGTAATTTTGTAAGCGATTATTCTAAATTCAGAGTATTTTTACATCAATAATATTGCACAGAAAAATGGCAAGCCACATTTACGGAACGACCTGATTTCCCAAATCTGTTCAATGTAGTGTCACTTTTGCTATCCGTTCCGGCCACTTCAGCATTTACAGAAAGAGTATTCTCTGTTATGAACGCAAAGTGACGGGACGACAGGAATAAAGCTTCATTAAAACTAATTAAAAATGAACTTTGAGTTTACTTAAATCTTTGTTTGCCATGTTTAGAGGCTATTAATGTATTTAAGAGCGACAGCAATTTGTTACTGGCTGCTAGGTGTAACAAAAAATATGTTTTT
>NW_020438952.1:388214-440940 GCF_000699045.2 Agrilus planipennis
TAATAATAATAGTATTTGTTTAACCCAAACGATTGTGTTATTGCTTTGACCCAAGTGACATTTGTTCAAAAATGGAAGTAAATAACAGATTGCTTTTTTTTAACAAATTAGAAATGAAAATATGGACTAATCGAAGTCCACCACAAACAAAAGATTTCTAATCTATTGATAAACTATTTGGTAATTGTCCAGAATTGGGGCTCCAGACTAAAATCGCTCCAAAAATTTTTTCATCAATTTTGGGCCATTCTGCATAATAGAATTACATAGTAGAAGGTGGGAGAGACAGTCTTTTATGACTTATATGAATTATAATTTTTCAAAATTGCCCCAATTCCGGATAATTACCTGCATTAGTGACGCCATTGTTTGATTAGGTAGATTTATGACAGATTGGAGTTTATGTAACGCCCCTGCCCAGGTTGGTTAGGGTATTTTATTTTATTCACAGAAATTTTTATACATTTCTTAGTTCAATATCGGAATTCCATACAATTCCTATGATGTATGCTGAAATAAAAAAAGATGTGTCTACCCTGCCTCAAGTACAATCATTGAACCTTCAGAAATGACCAGAAATCGATAAAAAAAATTTTGGAGATATTTCGGTCTGGAGCCCCAAATCTAGGAATTGTATGAAATTCCGATATTATACTAAGAAATGCATAAAACTAATGTATTCTGTGAATAAAATACTCTAACATATCAGCCTGCCTCCTGCGGGCAGGGACATTAATTAATCTCCAATCTATTATAAATCTACCTAACCAAACAATGACGTCACTAATGCAGGTAATTATCCGGAATCGGGGGGCAATTTTGAAAAATTATCATTCAAAAAATTTTTTTTTATTTATGAAGTCATAGAAAGAGCTGTCTCCCCCACATTCTAATATCTAATTCTATTATGTACAATGACCGGAAATCGATTAAAAAAATTTTTGAAGCGATTTTGGTCTAGAGCCACAATTCTGGACAATTAACATGTTAAAATAATTCGAAGCGGTCTGTATTCTGTCGAAACTGCCAGACGCGGATCGCGATTTCGATCTTTTTGGATCTCATCAGCGCGTCGCAGACAGCTCCGACAGAACACAGACCAACTTTTACCTGCTGTCTTAACAGTGCGTTTTAGAAAATACTACAAATGGCGCAGTAAACGCCATCTGTAGCACGATGCTACATTTTAGGATTACGTATGCTCCAACAAGGTCCACTTGTGTGGATATCTACTTGCTGAAAACGAATCCCGGCGTAGCCAACCTCAACGTGATAGGCACGTTAGCTTAATCGAATAAAATAATTCGAAGTGGTCTGTATTCTGTCGAAACTGCCAGACGCGGATCGCGATTTCGATCTTTTTGGATCTCATCAGCGCGTCGCAGACAGCTCCGACAGAACACAGACCAACTTTTACCTGCTGTCTTAACAGTGCGTTTTAGAAAATACTACCCCATCCGCGTCTGGCCGTTTCGGCAGAATACAGACCACTTCGAATTATTTTATTCAATTAAGCTAACGTGCCTATCACGTTGAGGTTGGCTACGCCGGGATTCGTTTTCAGCAATTAGATATCCACAAAAGTGGACCTTGTTGGAGGATACGTAATCCTAAAATGTAGCATCATGCTACAGATGGCGTTTACTGCGCGATTTGTAGTACTTTCTAATTAACATGTTCTTCTATTCTTCTTCATTTTTAACCTTCCCTATCCACGGTATCTTCATCATTCGCCTGTAACACTACATTTTGAACGCATCTAACCTTTCCTTTTCCGCTGCGCCCACTATCCGTGTTTCGCACCCTTACAGCGCCGTGATCCAAACATACACCTTTGAGAGCCTTTTTCGAATTTCTAAATAAATCATTCGCGAACATAATAGTGACTTCTTTCTATTTAAGGCGATTCAACCCTGCGCTATCTTCTGCTTTATATCCTTAGTACCTACTCTTTCTGTCCTGACTTATCTGACCTCATACATACCTAAAATCGGTCACTTCTAATTTCTCGTCACCTATCTTTATATTCATTCTTTCCCTAGTTTTTCTTCCCCTGCATACCAGTAATTTTGTTTTAATTTTATTTCACTACTGTTTCGTCAATACTTCCATTTTATTAAAAGCTATCTCTAACTCCTCCTTGCTAGATGCTAATACTGCTAATCATCTGCAAATCTAAGCGTACTAATTTTTTGCCCCTGTACATCTATCCCTACGGTTGTACTGTCATTAATGATGTTGATCGAGTCTTCGATGTATAGACCAAAAAGTAGCGGTGACAGTGTGCAACCCTGTCTGACTCCCTACCTACTATTTACTTCTCTACGTTGCAGCCCCTTCTCTATGACTGCCTGTTGCTCTTTATACAAACTAAGTATCCCTCTTATGTCTTTGTAACTCATCCCTACACTTTTAAGTATATTTAACTTCTTGTCCCAGTATATTATTTATATAAAAAGATAGCTGAAGGTATTTGAACGAATTTCCCTGCACCACGTCGTATTTTTCAAAAATTGCACCGTCATTTGATGGTTGCATGCAAGAAAATATCCCTATACTCGGTTCTTAATTAATTATATTCATTATATATCATAATTAGTTAGCCGCAAAACTGTTCAAAATTAAAACGGTCTTCATTTGCTGAAAAATAGTTCATATTTGCCTTACTTTGTTTTTAAAGTTGAACATATCCATTCGGGTTACCATAGCTGGTCAAAATTAAGGTGTACTGGATCGTTTTCTTTTGTAAACTCAATTTACCCATGGTTCTTTGTAGACCATCGCTAAAATAATACAATTAATAGATAGAATTTATAAGATCAATGAACAATCTTCTTAAAACTTACGTCATTTACTAGCTGCATCCTGTGGAAACTTAAAAGCATAATAACCTCTTGCATTTAGGTATCGTCAGGTGATAATAATATTAGCAATAAAAAAAGAATAAATTATTATGTTTTAGATAAAGATTAAAATATTTTTATTGTTAACAAAGTATGTATTAGAAATTGAGAAAAAGTTTGCATCAGAAAGTTTTTGTACTTTGTTTTGAATATTCTTATCAACGACTGATAACACCTATAAAATTAATTATACCATAACAATACTATTGCCTTCTTGGGAGCAACAATTAAGGAACACAGGGGTCAATAGATGATTAAAATAGCATCGGCTGGGGGTTAACTAAGACTGTATAAAAGCGTCCCGCCGATTCACAAAAAGCATCAGTCTTCCATCGCACGTTCCGTCGTTTGATTACAATGAAGACTGCGCTTTTTATTCTTCTATTGGGGTGTGGAGCCCTTGCAGTGCCACACAGGCACCACTCATCGAGAGAATCTCAAGAACAAACTGACGCTAAAGAAAATGACGTCGTTGAAATGGATATCAGTGTATTGGGAGGCGTTAAAGAGCTTAAGGTTGGAACATCACGAGGACGTTCTAGTCAGTCTTCAGGATCGAGAAGCTGGCCATCAGTTCGAGGTGTCATATCTCAACAACCCGAAAGTGTACAAGAAGTTGCAGAAGTATGTCAACAGCAGCAACAGCAACTTGACGATATCGAGAGACAGCTTGAAGACAACCAAGACAGAACTCCTGTGCAGAGTCAAAAAATTGAAGTCCAACAGCAGATACAACAGATAAGGCGTTTGAAGCAGGAGCAAGATGAAATTAAGCAACAAATCGAACAAGAATCACAAAGTGCTCAGTCAACATCTCCAAACAAGCTCAATCAGATTCAGAGGCAACAACAACAGCTTCAACAGAAGATCGATCTTCTTCAGCAAACAGTCGACCAAGAATCACCATCATCTAACCTACTTGGAGCAAGAAAATCCACCAGTGTTCAGCAATTACTCATTCAATCGAAACTACAGCAAATTCAAATTGCCCAAATCAAGCAGCAACTCGAAGAAGCCCAACAAAATGCAGCAGGGCCCGGCCAGATGGCGCAGGTTAAGCAACAGAAGCAAGAAGCTCAACAACTTCAGCAGCAATTGAATCAAGTCACGCAGGAAATTCAACGCGAAGCTCAAAACAATCAGCCAACTTCACCCGCCAAATTAAACCAAATTCAAACGCAACAAGAACAGCTTCAACAGGAAATTGACAGTCTTCAACAAGCAGTGGAGCAAGAACAAGGTACGTCACTGAGCCTTTCCACTGGTGGACGGACACAACCTGGTAATCTGCTACAGCTTAAAGCTCAAATTCAACTACAGCAATTACAACTTGACCAAATTAAACGACAACAGCAAGGCGCAATCGGTACTGGTCAAGAAATCCAAGTTCAACAGAAAATACAGAATGTTCAACAACAAATAAATCAGATTGCCCAGGAAATCCGCAAACAAGCTCAAACTCCGCAATCCGCATCACCATCAAAGTTAAACCTGATTGAGAGACAGCAGGACTCTATTCAACAACAATTAGGCTCTTTGCAGCAGCTTGTAAGTAGACAACAACAAAGTCAGTGGAGTCCCTTGGGAATATTCAATACTCGCTCACAAGCATGGTCTTCAGCCGCAACTGCAGGTTTCGGTGGCGTTAGCTTACAACGACTAGCGTCTCAAGCACAGCGTCAACAAAATCAAATTCAACAAATTGACGCAGCTGTACAAGATGTTCAAGCAAATGCTGTTAGCACAAGTCGAAAGATTCAAGCACAGAGACAGATGCAACAAGTTGAACAACTTCAGCGCCAATTAAATGACATGGAAGAAGAGATTCAGGATGAAGCGAATAGTCCACAACCAACTTCACTATCAAAAGTAAATCAAATCCAAAGGAAGCAAGACGAATTACAAGTTAACATTGATCAACTTCAACAATCTATTGGTCCAGTTGGTTTATTTGGCGCAGGTGGTATCAACCAAAAACGGCAATCGCAATCAATTTGGGGAACTTCTGGTCCCCAGAGTATACGTCAATTGCTTAGTCAGGCACAACAGCAACAGGGTCAGATTCAACGAATTGAAGGTCAGCTTCAATCCGCTCAACGTGGTGCAACCGGACAAGGTCAACAAATCCAGATACAACAATTATTGCAACAGGCATTGCAAGTACAGCAACAAGCTCGTCAAGTAAAACAACAAATTGAAGCTTCAGCTCAAAGCCCCGTACCACCTTCTGCAGTACGTCTAAGTCAAAATCAAAGGCAACAGAATCAACTACAGCAAAATATTGACCAACTTGAACAGACTGCAGAACAAGTTTTAAGACAACAATCCGGCAGTTCATCAATCTGGATGGTACCGGCTTCACTTCAGTCACAGATAGCAACCATTCAAAACAGTCCCCTCAGGCAAAACCCATGGCTTGCACGAAGAATTGGTCAAACGCAGTGGTTGAGTCAAACACCAAGACATGTTCAACTACTAGGTCAGCTACAACAGCAAAAGGAACAAGTAAACCAAATTCAAAATGACCTGCAGGATATTCAGCAAGAAGTTACCAGTCAATTACAGCAACTCCAAGTTCAACAGCAACTTCAAGCTGCTAACGCAATTCAACAAGAGCTCGATGATGTTGCGCAAAGGATTCAAGAAACAACCCAAAGTGGCCTCACACCTTCAATTGCAGTTGTAAGCTCCATTCAGGCAGAACAATCTCAATTGCAACAGAAAATCAATCGTCTTCAACAGCAGGTGAGAGAACAACAACAGCAACTTGGTCTTCAATCAGTTTCCAGGCTCGGAGGATGGACTAGAACACCAAGAGGAGTTGTTACATCCAGTCGCAGACAACAATGGTCTTCACAATCTGCAACAGGTCGAATTCAAGGACAAGGCATATCTCAATGGGCCCCTAGTGTACAGCAATTGGTTTCTCAAGCTGAAGATCAGCAGGTACAGTTGAACGAAATTCAAAATGATCTTCTAAATTCCCAAAGAGAAGCGGCTGGACAAATACAACAAATTCAAGTTCAGAAACAGAAACAACAATTACGACAACTTCAACATCAACAAAATAGCATTGAGCAGCAGCTCCAACAGGAAGTTGAAAATGACCAACCAACCCCTGTTCAAGTACTTAATCAAATCCAAAGACAACAGGTGCAACAGCAACAACAGCTGGATCGCCTTAAAAAAGCAGTACAAAGACAGAGAGGTCAAAGAGGACAACCATGGCAAGGAAGTGTCGGTTTAGGGGCAACACAAACTCAAGGACAAACAGTTCGTCAAAGACAGGAACAAGCTGGTCAGTTACCTAACCAATGGGACGAGGATCAAACCGAGCAAGGAACTTTGGATGACCTCGTTCAAAAGGAAGTAACACCAGCACAAAATCAGGATCTGCAGCAACAAAGACAAGTCGGTCAGTTAGAAGCACAAGCAGTTCAGATTTCACCAGTGGCGAAGGAGATTCAGATTAGTAAGTACAATAGTTTTGCAAAAAATAGTAAATATATTTAATCATTCTATTCATTAACTTCAGATGATCCTCAAACAATTAAGAAACAAGGTGATGTGTTGCGTCTCGTTAAAAATATAAATCAACAGCCACTCGATGATGAACTTGTACAGGCTGGTAACTCGTATTCAATTGAAGCAAATTCTGACAAATATACGGTAAGATGACTAAACTTTCTAATCTTAAATAGCACCTTCTAAACTGTTTGCATTACCTGTATTTTATAGGATCAACAAGCAGTAAGAAATCTTGGAAAGCAAATTGAGAAGGGAATACTGCCCAGAGGTGAAATTTTTTCTGTTTTCAACCCAGACCATCTGAAGCAAGTGATCGCCGTCTTCAAAGTTTTATATCACGCTCAAGACTGGGATACATTCATTAACACCGCAGCTTGGGCTCGTGTAAACGTCAACGAAGGCGTCTTTTTACATGCATTATCTGTAGCTCTCGCTCAACGTGGAGACACCGATCTCATTACTCTACCGCCGACCTACGAGATCACACCCAATTATTTCGTCAACAGCCATGTGATCCAAAAAGCTCAAAATGTTAAGCAACTAATATCTGATACCTCGCGTCCAAGAGAATACGTCATTATCGCTAACTATTCCGGATCGCACTTGAACTTGGATCCCGAACAAGCCCTATCGTATTTCTTAGAAGATGTTGGTTTGAACGACTTCTATTTCGATTACAACATTAACTATCCATTTTGGTTGAACACTGAGTATTTACAACAAGGAGGAGATCGGCGGGGTGAACAATCCTACTTTTTGGCCCAGCAACTTCTTGCACGTTATTACATGGAACGTCTATCAAATAACGTAGGTGATATTCCTGAAATAAATTTGGAAGATAAAATGATAGAGACTGGATACGTCCCATCACTACGCTACCCCAACGGCTTAGAATTCCCAGCCAGACCCAGCAAAGTTTTCTTAGGAAGAGACGAGGAAGTTGAAGATATTCAAGACATGGCACGACGCATTAAAGATGCCATCGATTCCGGAAAAGTCTCCGACGTAAGTAGTAAAACAAAACGCTATATTCTGCAATTTAAAATTGTAATACTAATATAATTTAACAGGAAGATGGAAATGATATTGATATATCAGGTGAAGATGGATTCGACACGTTGATGAATATTATTCAATCTACTCCAGAATCACTCAATCCACAATTTTACGGAGCCTTAGAGGTAGTTATGCGATGGGTACTTGGAAATTCTTTAGAGCCCCTTGACCAAAACAAACTCGCTCCATCAGCCCTAGAACACTTCGAAACTACTCTCCGTGACCCTGCGGCTTGGCAATTACTAAAGAAGGTCGTTAAATTGGCACAACAGTATAAACAGAAGCTTCCAAGTTACAACGAACAACAAGTTCATTTCCCGGGAGTCGAAGTCCAAAGTGTGCAAGTCAGTCCCCTAGTGACGTTCTTTGATAAGAACGACATTGACATTACAAATGCTGTTTACGTAAATGAACAAGATGTTGCTACGGACTCGATTAAGATTTTGGCCCGCCAAGCTCGCCTAAACAACCAGCCCTTTACAGTAAAGATAAACGTAAACAGTCAACAAGCTCAACCAGCAGTTGTGAGGATCCTGCTTGGACCCAAACACGACGAATACGGACGTGAAATTAACATCAATGACAACCGTCTTAACTTCATCGAATTGGATAAGTTCCCGGTACAATTACGACCTGGTTCCAACAATATTATTCGTGAGTCCAAAGAAATGAACGTTGTAGACGATTCGGCAAGCGCGGAAGAGCTTGAGCAACAGGTCGAACAGGCTCTTAGTCAACAGACGCCACTTCAATTGTCATACGACGATATTCTTACAGGTTTCCCCAAAAGGTGCTTATTTTTACGATCAAACTTTTGTCAAGATCAAACTCGTAATTTATTTCTTGTTTTAGATTGCTTTTACCCAAAGGTCAACGAGGAGGTCAGGTGTTCCAGATAATGGTGGTAGTTAGTCCGTTGGTGGAGTCGCCCGCCCAACAGCAAGCTCAACAACAAATGCAACAGGCTGTCCTGGGTCAAGATCCAACAGTGCAGAGAGGAATTCTCAATCAGAATGTAGACGGTCTGCCCTTGGGTTTCCCGTTGGATAGGGAAGTTGATGAAGTCGTCCTTGCGAACGCACCCAATTTAGCTTTACAAGATGTACTTATCGTCCACGAAGGCCCCGAAATTGCGGAAGCTCAAAAGGAAATTCAAAACGAAAGCCAGACTCAGCTGCTTTAAATTATTTGTTTAACTATTTAATAATTATTTGTAGATGCTTGGCGCGTTTCATTTTTTTGCAATGCTCATGTGTAGCTGATTGAATTCAGAATAAAAAGTTTTTCTATATTGAAAAAATACTCTTTATTTAGATAAATGTAGTGTTTAAAGAATCTAATAATATTAACCACCTACTAACTATGCTCTAGCAAAATAATTCCTGCCTTCAACGCCCACAAATTTAACTTACAACTATTGTCGTAGTACCTATCATGGCTACACGTCTTTACTTTCTACCACTTTCTACTATAATTATATACATTCATCAAGCATAAATCAACAGTTTTAAGAAATAACCAGAGGAACACAAGGAAAACTGTCATTTCACATTGAGGTACCTTTCACTCAGTTTTACTAGCATTTGATATCAGATTATCACTAATCTAGTCAAAATCAATTTTTTTCTTCAAAATTTATTTACTTATGTCTTTTTGTATCATTCAAAATAATCCCCACCAGATGTTATACACTTGTGCCAACGTTTTTTCCAATCCTCGAAGTACTTCAAAAAATAATTTTTTGTGATCTTGTTCAGAAGCTAGTTAGCCACATTTACGAAACGGGGAAAGTCCCAGAGGATTATAAACGGAACGTAGTAGTAATATTACCTAAGAAGAAGGGCGCGGATAGGTGCGAGACATTTCGAACAATTAGCTTCTTCTAACTTCCCATGCGTCAAAAATCTTAACTAGAATTGTACAGAGGAGGATGGACAAAAGGTCGGAAGAACTATTAGGGGAAGATCAATTTGGATTTAGAAGAAATAGAGGAACGCGGAAGGCATTCTAGCTTTACGGGTAACAATAGAGAAAACGATAGAAAAAGGAAAGAGTGCGTACATAGGATTTGTAGATTTAGAGAAAGCTTTTGACAATGTTAAATGGGACAAGATGTTAAATATACTTAAAAATGTAGGAATAAATTACAAAGATAGAAGAGTGATACTTAGTTTGTATAAAGAGCAACAGGCAGTTATAGAGCTGGGGATGCAACGTAGAGAAGTAAATATTAGGAAGGGAGTCAGGCAGGGATGCACACTGTCACCGCTACTTTTTAATCTATACATCGAAGACGCCATCAACATCATTAAAGACAGTACAACTGTAGGGATAGATGTGCAAGGGCAAAAGATTAGTATGCTTAGATTTGCAGATGATATAGCAGTATTAGCATCTAGCAAGGAGGACCTAGAGATAGCTTTAAATAAAATGGAAGCGGTACTGACAGATCAGTACTGTATGAAAATAAATAAAAGTAAAACTAAAATACTGATATGCAAGGGAAGAAAAAGTAGGGAAAGAGCGAATATAAAGATAGGAGACGAAAAATTAGAAGAAGTGGCTGATTTTAGATACCTAGGAAGTCAGATAAGTGAGGATGGAAGGAGTAGTAGGGATATAAAGCAGAGGATAGCGCAGGGTCGTGTCGCCTTTAATAAAAAGAAGTCACTTCTATGCTCGCGAACGGTTAATTTAGAAATTCGAAAAAGGTTGTTAAAGGTGTATGTTTGGAGCACGGCGTTGTACGGGTGCGAAACATGGACAGTGGGAGCGGCGGAAAAGAAAAGGTTAGAAGCGTTCGAAATGTGGTGTTATAGGCGGATGATGAGGATATCGTGGGTAGAAAAGGTTAGAAATGAAGAGATATTGGAAAGAATAGGAGAACAGAGGATTCTATGGAAGTCAATAAAAAATAGGCGAGATAGGTTGGTAGGACACCTTCTTAGGCATGAAGGTCTAGTCAGAGACATGTTAGAGGCAGAAACAGAAGTTAGGGTGGGTAGAGGTAGAGCTACATTAGATTAATGTTAATGATGTAGGTGGCTGCGGCATTATTGTTTTTGGCCAAAAATTCGCGCACAAGTAAAGATGTCTGAGCAGGGGCGTTAACATGGTGCAAAAGCGAATTCTTGTTCTTCCACAAATCCGGGCGTTTCTGGCTAATTGCTTCACGCAAATTGCGCCTAACCTGCAGGTAATTTTCCTTATTGACCGTTCTACCCTGTGGCAAGAACTCATGATGCACCACGCCCCTGCAATCGAAGAAAACTGTAAGCGAAACCTTCACTTTCGACCTAACTTGGCGCGCTTTTTTCGTTCTTGGCTGGTGCGGCAGCTTCCATTGGGATGATTGAGCTTTGGTTTCCACGTAATAACCATAAACCCACGATTCGTCACCAGTTATGACCCTCTGGAGGAAATTTGGGTCATCGCGAACAGAGTCCAACAGCTCTTTAGCAATGTTAGTACGATGTTGTCTTTGGTCCAAATTGAGCAATTTTGGTACGAATTTCGCGATGACCCGTCTCATGCCCAAATCATTGGTAAAAATCGAATGGTAGGAGCCAATCGATATGATTAAATCCGCAGAAACTTCCTTATTCTCGTGTTCGTATAGATTTAACCTTTTCCTTTGTAGTATCTAGAAACGAAAGTGTTTTAAAATAATCAACAAGGACTGTCTAAAACTGGAATCGAGGTGAAGAAGTAGCGGCACCACTAGAAATGGTGCCTATTATTATGGGCATCTTTGGAACGAGGCTTCAAGAATTTGTGACAGTACCTCTCGGAGATTATTTCTAAAAAGTGAACATTTGTATATGTATATAAAATGTCCATTCGTTGTAGATTATGTTTTCATCTACAAATAAAAGATGATTTTTGATTTTCCGTTTCTTTGGCTCACCTTGTAGCTACTGAAAAAATTGACAGTTTTCTTTATTTTATATCTGCGGGTATCTTTGCAATTAATAGATAATAGTCTTAGGAAACGAGTCCTCTTCGCGGGCAGCAGGACCCTTACCCGATCCTTGAGACCAGGGCGGATCGCAACCCCTCCCCCTGCTTCTTCGTTACGCTATTAGCGCAATTTTTACGAAAACTTAAATATGTACTCACTGGAAAAAGAATTTTTTTTTCTGAATTCGAAATATTTAGAACGAATTCTAATATTAAAGGAATAAAAATATACACGATTATGTAGTTGTTTTGTCGTTGTTCTTATCACTAACTTTACATAAGTATTTATTTATCAAAAAAAATATGTTTTTATTTGGACAGCGTAACATATAAACAAACTAAGTAAAATATAAATCAACAAAAATCAAATAAAAACAAACGGAAAGTACCTATCACTAAATTTAGTTTAATTTATCTATATCAAAACATAAACAATAAAAAAACGTCAGTTATTAAATTAAAAAACAACCAAAATTTTTTTACAAAAATCATCATTGTTCGTCAAGAGTTGGTCGTGATGTTCAACGGATTAGCATCCAGGACGACTTGCTATTAAGCAACCCCCACATTAAAACTTACGCGACCTTAATCTATTACCATCTGGTTACATTATCAGCTGAAGGAAAAATTGATTAGCTCATGATTTCCTCATTGTTAGTCTTTTTCTCTAACTCGAAATTGTAGTGCAGGGTTTATAATGTAAATTTTCTCTTTAATTCGAATATCTATTAGTATTCTTCGCAGCGGTAATCAAAGTTTCTAATTACCATAAGTTTTTACTCTGGTAACTGCTGCACTCAGTATTATATTATAAAAAATAGTAAAAAACAGTTACCTTACGATCATAAAGTTACGGTAGGAAAAGACAACATGAACGAAGTACTTACCTATCTATATTGCCTGACAGCATCTTTTGAAACTAATAATGATTGTTAGCGGTGGACTTAACAACAGTAATAAACAATATTAATTTGAAATCGTTTTTCGATTTTTTTATCCACTACAAACTTTCTCATGTTAATGAAGAAAAATACTTTTGCTATTGGTGCGTAAAGCCAAAAGCCCCGGGTTCGATTCCCGGCGGAACTACAGCAACAAAAATATTTTCCTCATAAATCTGAGAAAGTTTGTAGTGGATAAAAAATTGAAAAATGATTACAAATTAATATTGCATATTAACCACCATCATATATTTGGTATAGTAACAAGCAAGGCGTTCCAAAAGTCTAGGTGACTTCAACACACGCATGGAGTTGTTTTACACCATTACGTAAATGCCTGCCAGTTTTAGCTTTGTACATTCTAATTCTTTCTAAGCCGTTTTCTATTACGGATGCTAAAATAGCTTTATTTAAAAACCTAATTTCAGTTTTAATGTTATTCATGCGTCTTTGGTTTATTGATGTAAACCTTCTCCTTGAAAAAACCTCCACATGAAAAAGTCAGGGGCTGTCATATTAGGGGAGAGTGACGAATACAGATTTTGCTTAAAAGCTCTATGGTGAGCCTGGCCGCATGAGCTGTGGATTATTCCTGTTAGAACTACATCTTGACCATATTTTCTAAAGCAGGACAGAAAATTTTGAACCATGACCCTGTGACACTCACCAGGAGTTCTATTTTTCTCTTCGAAGAAATAAGGTGCGACTCCACACCACTCTGTACACTTTATGGGATGAAGTTACCTTCCGTGGATGATTTCTGGATTATCGGTTCCCTAAAACCGACAATTTTGTTTATTTACAAATTCATTCCAATGAAAATGGGCTTCATCACTCATGATTAGTCGCATGAGGAGATTGTTTTCTTCTCTACACGAGCAGCATATTGAATTCGTTGTTGATAATCGATGGACATCTCAATTTTATATACAAACATACGTAAGTACAATGGAATATAGTGGAGGCTTGATCGGGACAAATTTAGCTGAGTAAGACGCATTCTTATTGATGTTCCTGATGCACCTTCTTCCACACTATCGTTCTGCTATACATGCAGAACGTGGTCCACCTGTTCGGAGCAAGACTCTTGTAGGCCCATGATGTCGAAACCGTATAATTGTAATAACTGATCTTTCCCAATGAAGTTCCACAATGGTGCCAGGTCACAAAACTGCAAATTTTCTAGCTTTTAAATTTGAAAAGTCACGGATAAAAGGTTTATATGGCACAGAGTCAGCTAGGCGAGATAGGTTGGTACGATACCTTTTCAGGCATGAAGGTCTAGTCAGAGACATATAACAGGCAGAAACGGGAGCTAGGGAGGGTAGAGGTAGACCTAGATTAGATTACTGTTCGTAAATGGTTAATGATGTGGATTGTTTTAGTTTTAGGGAAATGCGAAGATTAGCGTAGGATAGGAAGGAGTGGAGGTGCGTGTCCAACCAGTCTTAGAACTGACGACCTTATGATGATGATTATTAGTTTGAGGATTCTCCGACCTAAAATTACTCTTAAGTGCGTATTGTCGATGTTGCTGGTGCCATCTCTGCGAAAAGAACTGGTGGGCAAAACCAGGAGTCTTGGTTCCATTCTTGACAAGAGACTGACGACCTTATGATGATGAGGAACTTTTGGGACACCCGGTACACAGATGCCAATGTCTTCAAAACAAATATTAAAAAGGGAAAAAACAAAAATTTGCCCCAACTCGAACTTTTTCTAACTCAAACATAATAGTTGCATTTAGAAGATTTGACTTAAGGAAGAGTGACAGCACTTTTTCCTATGTAGGCCTGTTAAGAACGCAGCGATTAACATCTTCAATGCGTTGACGAGACTCACATCCTAATTGTACTGTGGATTTCGGCGAAGAAGGCCCATGTTCTTATACTGAATATTATGCCTCAAAATTTGTAGATAATTTTCGAATTTTCAGTAAAATCCTTTCTAAAGATGTACTCTTTTGTTTCAAGTAATGCAATTTTATGTTTTTAAATATGTAATTCATCATATACAACATTTAAACACCCTGTAAACATATTTTTAATAAAAATTCTACTAATATTGTTTGAATTATGGCAATCATGTTTTGAAATTTATTGTTGTATAATTGCATCATTAGTGAGAGGGGTTCGCAGGGTTATCGGTAGGTAATTAATTAATTTATTGTTTACCATCACTTATGAAGTATATAAAGTAGCTAAATTTTACGGTAAAATTTATTGTGTTTGATTCTATTCACAATGAAGGTGGTACTGTTATTAGCATTTCTGGTGTGTTCCACCCTTGCCGTTCCCTTAGGACAAACGACTGATCGTACAACTCCATACATCAAGAGTCAAACCTATCCTGCCACGTATGGACAACGAAATGAACAACAGTCTAGTTTGAACCCATGGATGACCAGGAAGTATCAAAACCAGTGGACTCGGGGACCATCAACAATGACGGAAACACCCCAACAACTTCGCCAATTGGAACAACGTTTGTACAACATTCAGCAACTGCTCCAGCAACAGAAACATATGTACGATGTGTCACAATGGCAGCAGTATATGCAGGTTGCAAGTAGATACCTAGATCTGGTGCATAACCTTCAGGAACAGTCTCAGTATGGTATTCCTGAAGATCGATTAGGTCAGCTGCAGCTGCAAGTCCAAAATTTCTATCAAGAAATACAAACAACTCTTCAGAATGGTGATCAAGGTTTCGGAAATCCTCAGTATTTTAAAAAATCTTTCCCTACACGCAACTACGAGTATCAGTTAGACTCTCCATACGAATTGCTTCAAAAGTCGTATAAATGGAATCCTTTATACCAACAACGTCAACAACAACGACAACAATGGAAGCCAATTGTTGGTCAGAAGGAGTCCTTCGATACCTTTAAAAGCTACAAACAAAAGGGGTATCAATATCAGAAAGGAGTGCTCTCCACTGGAAAAAGCAAGTTTATCCGTCAACGTCAACAGGAAGCTGGATTTCTTCCAAATCAGTGGGATGAAGATTATACCGAGCAAGGAACTTTTCAGGATTTGGTAAGGCATTATTTTGCACCACCTCAAAATCAAGAACTTCAGACTCAACGCCAGATTGCCCATTATGAAGCCCAAGCTGTTCATGTCAACCCACAAACGGAGGAAGTTATTATTGGTAAGTATCACAATACGTATCTCAATAGTTTTTAGTTCGCCATTATTTTATTATTCAATTTATTCAAAAAGTTCTTCGAAGTTTTGCTACTACTTTATTATTACCTTATTCTTGTAAGTAGTAGGTCCTCACAATAGAATCGAAATGTTAAAATCAAATAATTCGTCTTTCCACAATATTTTAAATATGCAACTACTTAAAATTGAAACTTTACTTTTAAATACCCGTAGGAAAAAATTCCATTGAAATTCAATGGGAGTCAATGAAAAATTTGTAAATTCCATTCAAAACCATTTGGCATAAATGGAAAATTAATTGTTTCCATTTACAGTAATTCCATTAATATTTACATTAGAAAAATTTCCATTGATTTTCAGTGGGAACCAATGCAAAATTTATAAATTCTATTTAAAACCATTCAATACTAATGGAAAAACAATTGGGTACCTAAAAATGAAGAAGATCCGGTTTGAGATGATTAAAACTTATTAAAAAAATGGAGTTAATGAGATTGTCAAAGCAAATTGTAAAAATAATAAACAAGACATTATTTGGAATAATAATTGTCATGTAATTCATATTTTTTCCGTCGAAATACCTCATATTTCATCTTGATTAAAATTTAATCAATCATTTAATTACCACTAACAATAATTAAAGGTAAAAAAATAAAGAATTGGCACTAGGATTTCCATTTGATTCAGGAATGGAAGTTCCAATGGAACGCTATGGAAATCCCATTGAGTTTTGGAATGGGATTTCCACTAGAATTTTAGTGGAAATTCTATTCATCCTATTGGCAATTCTCCATTTATTACCATTAATTAGGTATTATTAGTGGTAATTAAATGGCATTTTTTTAATGGAAATAGAATGGAAATTTTTCCTACGGAGATCCCTCCATGCCATTAGGAGCGTGTTTTGAACTAGTTTGTTTTTAAATATCTTTATTTTCAAGCAAAAAACAGTATTTGAAATGTTTAAATGTGCTGTGATATGATAAATTCTTATACCTTAAGGTGTAATGTCCCTCTTTTAATTGACGTAATAAAGGTTCTTAGTTCACGTGATCTATCATAACTGTTAGACATGGATTTTGAATATTTTCAGTATGGTGGTTGTTAAATATTTCATGAGTCTGTTAATCATAAAAAATGGATCTAAATACTTGCCCAGTACCAATTAATGTTTTTGGAAAAGGTACCCAGTGATTGCCAAACAAGAACAAATAACAAGAAATATTAAATTATTAAGTTTCTTTGACATGAAAATAACACGTTTCTTTTTTGCTTTCAGAAAACCCTGAACATTTAAATAAGCAGCAGCAAGTTTTGTATCTTCTGAAAAACATTCATCAACAGTACAGTTCTGATCCAGAAATTGGTCTACGAGATAATGACTACTCTATCGAAGCCAACATTAATAATTATAATGTAAGATGAAACCCCTTTCTCTTTGCGGTTTACCATACCAGTACCTATGCATTATTATGTCCTTATTTTTTCTACTTCTTCATAAACATAATCATAATTACTTTTTCAGGATGTCCACGCTGTTTACAATTTAATGAAACAATACAAAAAGGGTTTACTCCCTAAAGGAGCCCTTTTTTCTATTTTCAACCCTGAACATCTAAAACAGGTTGTGACATTGTTCAAAGTGCTTTATCACGCGAAAGACTGGGACATTTTCATCAAGACTGCAACATGGGCGAAAGTCCATGTGAACGAAGATTTGTTTCAATACGTCTTAACCGTTGCACTTGTTCAAAGAGGAGACACCGACTTCTTAGCATTGCCCCCAGCCTACTACGTCAACCCACACTACTTTATCAATCAATATGTTATTCAGAAAGCACAAAACATCAAACAAGCCATTACTGATTTCACGCCTCAGAAGAAGTACTTCATTAATTCCAACTATTCCGGATGGTACTTAAACCTAGACCCTGAGCAATCCTTATCTTACTTTTTAGAAGACATTGGACTTAATGACTACTATTATTTCTACCACATCAATTACCCATTCTGGCTGAACACTGAATACTTGAAATTCGGTGGTGATCGCCGTGGAGAACAAGAGTACTACTTTATTCAACAACTTTTAGCAAGATACTACATGGAACGCCTTTCGAACAACATTGGTGACATTCCTGAATTAAATTTAGACGATAACGCTATTGATACCGGTTATGTCCCATCGTTACGCTATCCAAATGGAGTGGAATTCCCAACCAGAGGCATTAATGCCCATTTGGGTAGGGAAGAACTTCTGGATGAAGCAGAACTCTTTGTCCAACGCGTAAGAGATGCTATCGACGCTGGATACGTTATTGACGTAAGTTGTCTAAAAATGCTTAAAAAAAAAATATTTCTAACCAGATGTGTATGATTTGATTAGTTTCTTCAATAATACATTTCTCTCTTGAGATTGTTTTAGCTATCGCATCCACTCATAGAATGTTGGTGCAGTAAGGTGTCTTTTAGCTTATTTATTTTCCTTTCTAGGAAGATGGGCACCAAGTTGATTTAGTTGGAGAAGATGGCTTTGAAATGCTTCTTAACATTATCGAATCAACACCGGAATCACCAAACCCGCAATACTACGGCCCTACGCACATGATTCTGCGATGGGTTCTTGGACATTCTCTTGAACCATTTGACTCTCAAAAACTTGTTCCGTCCGCTTTGGAACATTACGAAACCACCCTTCGCGATCCCGTATCTTGGCAGTTGTTCAAAAAGCTTATCGAACTCGTCCAGCGTTACAAACGCTATCTTCCCAGTTACAACCAGCAACAACTTCACTTCCCAGGAGTCAGCCTTGACGAAGTTCGTGTAGATGCATTGAATACATATTTCGACCAATACGATGTGGACATATCGAATGCAGTTTACGTAAATGAAGAAGAATATGCCGAAGATTCCGTCAAAATTTTCGCTCATCAGGCTCGTCTTAATCACAAACCTTTCACTGTCCAAATGACTGTGAACAGTCAGAAAGCTCAACCTGCCGTTGTAAGGATTTTCCTTGGCCCGAAGTATGACGAATACGAACGTGAAATTGATATCAATGAGAACCGTCTTAATTTCTTCGAAATGGATAAATTCCAAGTTGAACTTCAACAAGGTCGAAACAATATTATTCGTGAATCCACCCAAATGAACGTTGTCGAAGATTGGTCTTTCGAAGATGGTTTCCCACAGCAAGTTCACAAGGCTCTGGAGCAAGGGTCACTCCAGATTCAATATTCTGATTTACTGACAGCATTACCGAGCAGGTAATATCTTCCTTTTGGTAAAATTTCTAGTATCTATTTGACGATTTTGAGTTTCGCCATGATCTTTTTCTATTATCCGACAACTAAGACGCTGCAAAAAGAAACAAAAAAACTAAAAACCAAAGACCATGGAGAAACTCAGAGCTTTGCAATAGTAACTGTAAATGTGATAGAGTAATTTATGAGAAGTCGTACCGGATAGGAAAGAATGGAGGAATGAGAGTAACAATCCACGTTGGATTCGTTAATATGTTTGACTAAAGAATTCACATATAAATTGCAGAGGAGATCAAAGCATATCGATGAAACGTCCACGTGGATTCTTAATTTCATTTTGCCTATCCAAGTTAGAGAATATATTAATGTTTGTATTTTCATTTTTGCAGATTGCTTCTTCCAAAAGGGCAACGAGGTGGTCAGACCTTCCAGATCTTCGTAATGATAAGTCCATTGATCGAGTCTGCTCAACAACGCCAAGCTGTTGAACAAATGCAACAAAATATCTTCGGCGAAGACTACAATGTACAGAAAGGTATTCTCAACCAATATGTTGATGGCCTTCCTTTGGGATATCCTTTCGATAGGGAAATTGACGAAACCGTTTTCTTCGACATTCCTAATGCCGTTTTTCAAGATGTCGTCATTGAACATGAAGGACCTGAAATACTTGAAGCTCAAAAACAAATTGGAGACTACCAATCCACGCCTACTAAGAACTTTTATTAGTGATGATGACGACTATGCACGATACACCGAAAAGATAATTAGATATGTACGATTGAGTTGGCAAATAAAACAATTCTAATGAGTTGATTAATCTTTTTGTTAATTATCTACCGTAATTTTAATAGTTCATACGAAATAAGAAACTTTAAATCTGAAAGAAGTTATTGAGATTGGCCAGAAAGTTGTCAAAATATCTGTGGTCCATAACGTGATTCTTCTAGTGTGTTGCATTCAAAGCGATAAAACAGAAAATACAAGGTAGAATTAGTACTTTCCGCGTAATTTAAAAGAGATTAAATTAGAGATGGACCCAATGTTATGTTCTCCTACATGACTTTACGGCTGCATTTTGGGTTATTTCCAATACGATAATATAATTAATTAATTTTTAATTTCTTTCGGCTTGAATAGTTATTGTTATTTTAGGCAGTCTAGTGAAAAGAAAAGGTTAAAAGGGTTCGAAATGTGGTATCACAGGCGAATGATGAGGATGCCGTAGATACAGAAATGAAGAGGTGTTAGAGAGAGTGGTAGTAGAACAGAGGACTACGAGCTACGTTGGTAAGACATCTTCTCGGAAATGAAGGTCTAATCAGATACATATTAGAGGCAGAAACAGGAGTTAAAAGGGGGAGAGGTAGACCTAGATTAGATTACTGTTCACAAATAGTTAAGGATGAGGGATGTTCCAACCAGTCTTAGGATTGACGACCTTATGATGATGAGTGTGTTCTTTGAAAGCTTTGTCTTACAATAAGGTGAAGTTATAAAGCTGATCAAAATTAGTATTTCTTTTATTGGCTTTTCAAATATGTAACATTGGTCTCGGTGTTTCATTTAGAAATAGGTGGTGGCAGTGTATTTTTCTGTGTTCAATCTTTATATCGGTCCGAAATCGTTAGGTATGAGAAATTTTTAATCTTAGTTTATCCGGAACATATTATTTGATTTTTGAGTAATGTCCCTGTAGTAAGCTTCAATGCCGTTTTAAATTACATATTTCCATAGCCTTAAAGCTTAGATCCCTCGTAGCCTATGCAAAAAAAATCAGTTCTTAAATAATTTTTCCGAAAAAGAAAACTGACAGTGCAAAAGATATAGGACACTTATACAATTATATGGTTAGCTTATAAATTACTGGCGAGTGAAGAACCCAACATCCAGGGACAGCATCATCTTTTGAAAAATACGATGTGATATATTAAAATTCGTACAAATACTTTCAGCCATATTTTCATATAAATAATAAAGTAAGTACTATATATGTAAATAAAAGCCTTTGAGCTGGTTACATTTCATTCGAAAGATTTTGATAGTGCGGTTCGTTTAAGAGAGCTTTTAGAGAAGCAGGACCGAGCGGCATGGCCTAGAGGTTGCTTCGCATTCGGAAAGACATCGGTTCGATTCCGGGTCCGTCTGCCTTGGTTCAAGTTTTTCTGTGGTTTCCTTGGATCACTTAGGCAAATGCTGTAGCACTAATATTCCACAGATAATCTTTAACTCTCTTCTGTCTTCATTTCGTCCGTCTCATCTTTCTCACCCGAACCACCACCCACCCATTCCCACTATTCCTGAAAGCAGGTCGAAGAGGGCTTTCCGCCCTACCTTTTGGCGTAGTCCGGAGGGACTGCCCGCCCACCACCATTAGTGGTTGGTGGGAATGAAAAACCCAAAAGTTTTTTTTTTGGAGAAGCAGGTGATATTTTCAAATAGACGTAGTTGAAAAAATATATTCCATACGTGCATGTTTTGCTCATGCGACATAGAAAGAAAAAATTCTGGCAAAAACGTGTAACTTCTATGTTCGGTTAACTTTTCTACTTGTACTTGTATAATCTAATTTTACGGAGATAGATAGTAGTTGTAAGAAATATTTGTATTTTGGGCTAAAAAAACGACCCTCAAAACATGTAGGTACCAATAGGTAAATTTTCTGCCCATTGGATCAAGGGGGGAACAATTATTTAATAAAAATTAAACCAAGTAAATCACAATATTACCCATCCCAATCATATATGTTTATAATTAAATACTAGTTAGTTTAAATAACATGTTAATTTTGTTGTAAGTTCAAATTCCAATAGGTATCTCTTATTCCTTTCAAACTTCATCATTCAGTCAAACTTTAAAACAAAAATTCCTAAGAATTTAAATTATTTATTTAACGTATATTATGTTGTTATTTAATCTTTTATTTACGTTCCATACACGTACCTATATATATAAGCTGCGCAGTAGATTCATGTAGACGTTCAGTTTAAAAAGGAGAAAGCTTTTGTAAAGAGTTTCTATAGATGCAGAATTTTCATCAATAGCAGCAGCAACTTACTACAGATGGCGACGTATTACCGCTTTTATTTATAAATAAGCAAAAGTATACAGACGAGCGTCATAAATTAATACAATGTACAGTGGCGGATCCAAGCGGTGGAAATGGGAGAAACTCTCCATCTCAAGAGCTAATGAATTTCTTCGGTAGTTACTTTGAAAAATGTTATGTAACAAAATCCCAATTAGGAGTTTAAAAAAAGGCAAAAATTAAAGATTAGCTGTGTATTCTTTTGACGAGAAAAAAAAGATGCTGCTCAACTTTGAACTTAAGTTTGTACCTGGGGTTGATACTGAAACGCTGCTTAATATAGAACTTATTCCAGAAGCTATACAGTTAGAATAAAGAAAAGATCTACCCCCCCATCCCGTCAAGGATTGTTTCTGGATTCGTCCCTTCAACAAGTACATTAATTGTATATATGTATTTATTTATTATAATACTTAAACTAGTAGAAGCTTTTTACAAAAATTTGAACAATACAAAACTTAAATGACGAAAATGGAAAAAGACCAAAACTATATCGTATTAACTAAATATGAACAAAACAATTGCAGCAAGAAAACTACAGAATTTCAAACCAACCCTAGATGGCGTTCAATAGGGTTCCTAGTTTTAAAGTCACCAACGGAGAAGGCATAACGTGTTACATCCGGAAGGAGCTGATTAAACACATGACTGAATCTAGGGATGACTGAATTATAATGGAATGATCTTGAACCTGATAATTCGATAAATTCCCTGATATTTCCCAGGAGGTAGGACAAATTACGTAAATAGAATAACGAATTTAACTCTGTACAGTGAACTGTTCTACGGTAGAGTTTGAAAGGAAACAAACAGCCATGATATGTTGTATGAACCAGCGAACACAAGAACGATAGCTATCATTGTAGTCGTGGTTGAAAAAGTTCATATAGGATCTGGATCTGAAGCAGAGATGACGTAAGAAACTATGGTGAACACTCTTCGGTACGTTCGTATTAGAGAGAGTGTAAGGTAACCAAAATATAGAGCCGCAGGTCAGAATTGAGAGAACCAGGGTATTACATAGATGACTAAGTGAGGCAGAATGTGAAACTGCTAATGAACCCTAGAGATCTGAACGTAGAGAAGACACAATAAATGATATAAATATTGTGTTTTGGCAAAGGATAATGAAGATATGAAGGTGACACGAGGGTCCTTGACTTCATCAACTACATCCGGAACCGACTGGCCAATTGAATAACCAAATGAAAAAGGTAAATTGGAGCGTCCTACTAAAGATAATACAAGACATTTAATTCATTTGGTATGCAATAGGCTAGCACATGACCAGTTTCGTAGAGGATCAGAATCTCTTTCAATGTTAAATGTATTGAATTTATTTGATTCGGTAGAGAAGAGTTTGTTGTCATCGGCATAGTTGGACATTGGTTAAAAGGCGAGCTGCACCATTTACGGAAATTATAAAAAGTAAAGAGCCCAGATGAAAAACCTGGGGAACACCTGAAGTGACCCTACCGTATTTTTTTCTTCAAGTGCCATCTCTGAAACGGAGGTTGGGAATCATCATCATCATACTTTATTCCTACCAGCTACTATTGTTGGTAGGCGGCAAGTCCCTATAGACTATGCCGGAGGGTAGAGCAGAAGGTTCTCTTGAGTCTACTTTTAGGAATCGTGAGAATGGATGAGTAGTGATTGGGGTGAGAAAGATGATACGGACGAAATTAAGACGGAAGGCAGTGGAATATTACTGCCTCAGCATTTGCCCAAGTGATCCAAGGAAATCATGGAAAAGCATGGACCAGGGCAGGCAGCGCGATGCGTGCCTGATAGTTTCAATATTTCCCCCAATGGCACTTGTGAAGTACTAGTAGGCTTTACATAAAGTATTTCTCGACTAAAAGGTTCAAAAAAAAAAGTACTCAGCATAAAAATAAAGTATTTTATTTTTTGTTTTTAAAAACATATTTTTTGTTACACCTAGCAGCCAGCAACAAATGCTGTCGCTCTTAAATACATTAATAGCCTCTAAACATGACAAACAAAGATTTAAGTAAACTAAAAGTTCATTTTTAATTAGTTGTAATGAAGCTTTATTCCTGTCGTCCCACCACTTTGCGTTCATAACAGAGAATACTCTTTCCGTAAATGCTGAAGTGGCCGGAACGGACAGCAAAAGTTACACTACTTTGAACAGATTTGGGTAATTAGGTTGTTCCGTAAATATGGCTTTGTCAATGAAACTAGCGCTCAGAAACATAGAAACATTCTCAAAAATATTATATTGTGTAATATTATTGATGTAAAAATACTCTGAATTTCGAATAATCGCTTACAAAATTACGATGTTTACTTAAGGCCTTAAATAAAGTATTTTTGCATACTTTATGTGTCTTGTAAAGTATAACGTACGCACAGTCGAAATAGAGTACAATACTTTATAATAAAGTACGGGTGGCAACCCTAAGTACTAGGTACCGTTGACAGCAAATTTGAAAACCTAGTATGGAATAACATCACACACCATAATCAACAGAAACAGATATCTCCCATAATTAGAAATTTGGTGTATCAATTCGGTGATTATTCGAGATTGTGCTGATGAGATCTGATGAGTTGGAAACAGCTGAATTACTGACCTAAACTTAAATTTTAACTGTTGAATGAATGTTGTTTATAATGGATGTAATCTAAATATAGCAAACTCTACTATAAATGACTTTACGTTTTACGGTATGTTTTGTTGACACTATTCAGACCTGCCTACAATCAGTCAAAGTTTTACGATATGTCCTGATTACTTTGTTATTGCCAACAACTTCTTACGTTAGTGTTTTTCAAAAAAATGCGAAACAGAATGTTTTCTGCCTATAAACTCGGACATCGAAAACAAGAAAGGAGTAATGTTTATAAGACAATCTTAAAAACACCAACGTAAAAACGATTCTGTTTTCTAACGTTAAAGTAATTTGATTGAAGTATACTTTCGCAAAATGGAATAGTGCCAAAGCGAAATCTATTTTGAAAAGAAGTCTGTAACGCAAAGTCGTAATAAATGTCTTATTATCGGCCGATAACTAAATTATATCAAAAAGATGACATCAATTGGGATCCGTCAAATGGGCATACACCATCTGGTGGCAAAATTTATAACTCGAATGAGGGAAAAATTTACATAGGAACTGTGCATGCAAATTGTAAAATTGTTTATTAAAATAATAAAACACGTTAAAAAAGTAAAAATTTTTTTGATGATGAAGTCGACGAAGTTTTCTTCTAAAGTTAAATCAAATAAAAAGTTAATATGTTCAGTGAAAATCTGCAATAGCAGTAGGTATCAAAGAAGCGAATTCCGGAATAAAAATTTGTTCACGTCAAATTAATGCACATGATTATATTTCAGCAAAACTATTGTAGAATCATACTAAAATTATAAAGTGAGAAATTATTTATTCCTGTGTAATTGATTTAACACAATTCTAATGATACGATATAAGTATTTTAAGGTTAAGAACCTACCTGCTGCAATACAACAAAGTTGCAATAATGTGTTTGCAACGTTCTCTTAAATCGGCTTTGCACGTGTAAGTAAATGATATGATATTGCATAAATCACCCAGAACCACTTCACCAATTATATAACGTGAATCACTTTTTAAATCCGAAGTTTGTAAAAAGTAGGCAGTAAACTTGACGGAATTTGAAGGCTAGCTTCCGGATTTGTTATTTCCGAATTTTATGATGTGATTGGCATTAAAAACACGCTCACCTTCAACGAAATTTCCTTTCCGATGCTTTGTGTCAAACTTGGAAATTGCACGGTACACTATAGGAACGATAAATTTTCCCTAATCCGCGCCATGTTTTTAAGCTCCTCCCATTTGACGGATCCTAATAGACACATATTATTAGTGTAGCGGGGCATCATACTGATTTGAGAAGATAAAAATAGAAGATAACTAAAAACAACCAGCAAGCAAAGGATAATAATCACATTTTGGCACTAAAAGGTAGTCAATTAAGTGAACAGCTTTCTTGGAAAAGTCTAGTCTCCAAAATGCATTAAAATTACGCGTTTATGCTATTTTGGAAAATGGACAGCTAGTTAACTAAACACATTTTTCAATGTTATCCATCTCGTTTCATAGCAAACAGAATTATTTAAAGTTAATGAAGTCCGCCACAAACATTCGTTTGAATTTATGGTTTAATTAATTGATGGCGATGAATGAATATCTATTGGTTACACAGTTATTAGACGTCCGAAACACACTATAAAGATTCTATGCAGTAGGTTCACTCCTTTGATCTGCCATCACCATAATTAACTTTGCGTGCTGAACTGTGATATACGGGGACGGCTTAATAGCGTGTTTAAGGTATTTGTATTGTCGACAGGATAGGAATGAATGGGCGTGGTTGGGAAGTGAATCTACTGTATAAAATCTTTATACTGTGTACGAATATTCGGAAGTATAATATATTCGTAATTGTACCTGTCATCATTATAAGATCCTCAGTCTATCTATTGGTTACACAGTTATTAGACGTCCGAAACACACTATAAAGATTCTATGCAGTAGGTTCATGCCTTTGATCTGCCATCACCGTAATTAACTTTGCGTGCTGAGCTATCATATACGGGGACGGCTCAATAGCGTGTTTAATGTATTTGTATTGTCGTCAGGAGAGGGATGAATGAGCGTGGCTGGGAATCTACTGTATACGATCTTTATACTGTGTCCGAATGTTCGGAAGCATAATATATCCGTAATTGTACCTGTCATCATTATAAGATCCTCAGTCCTAAGACTGGTTGGACACGCACCTTCACTCTTTCCTATCCTGAGCTAATCTTCGCATTTCTACAAAACCATATAGAACAACCTACATCCTCTACTATTTGCGAACAGTAATTTAGTACAGGTCTACCTCTGCCACTCCTAACTCCCGTTTCTGCCTCTTACATGTCCCTGACTAGACCTTCATGCCTGAGAAGGTGTCCTATCAACCTATCTCACCTATTTTTTATTGACTTCCATAGAGTCCTCTGTTCTCCTATTCTTTCTAATACCTCTTCATTTATAACCTTTTCTACCCACGTTGTCCTCATCATTTCTTTTACGCCGCGCCCACTGTCCATGTTTCGCACCCGTACAACGCTGTGCTCCAAACATACACCTTCAACAACCTTTTTCGAATTTCTAAATTAACCATTCGCGAGCATAGAAGTGACTTCTTTTTATTAAAGGCGACACGACCCTGCGCTATCCTCTGCTTTATATCCCTACTACTCCTTCCATCCTCACTTATCTGACTTCCTAGGTNGAGCATAGAAGTGACTTCTTTTTATTAAAGGCGACACGACCCTGCGCTATCCTCTGCTTTATATCCCTACTACTCCTTCCATCCTGACTTATCTGACTTCCTAGGTATCTAAAATCATCCACTTTTTCTACTTTTTCGTCTCCTATCTTTATATTCAATCTTTCCTTACTTTTTCTTCCCTTGCATATCAGTGTTTTAGTTTTACTTTTATTTATTTTCATACAATACTGATCTGTCATTACCGCTTCCATTTTATTTAAAGCTATCCCTAAGTTCTCGTTGCTAGATGCTAATACTACTATATCATCTGCAAATGTAAGCATCCTAATCTTTTGCCCTTGTACATCTATCCCTACAGTTGTACTATCTCTAATGGTGTTGATCGCGTCTTCGATGTATAGATTGAAAAGTAGCGGTGACGACACTGTGCATCCCTGTCTGACTCCCTTCCTAATATTTACTTCTCAATGTTGCAGCCCCAGCTCTATAACTGCCTGTTGCTCTTTATACAAACTAAGTATCACTCTTATATCTTTGTAACTCATCCCTAAATTTTTGTTTTACTTTTATTTATTTTCATGCAATACTGTTTTGCTCAGTTCATATAAGGAATTATTAATAAGGCAGATTTTGTGCCATCTTATTTCAATAAGCAGTAGCATAAATATAAGCTCAATCAATTGAAGAATGCTAGTTATCGCATCGCATCTTCTCTTGTTAAGAAATCATGACTACCAAACTGACTGTTTCCACTACAATATCTATTGTGTCAATCGTGCATTTTTTGTGTAAATATTTCAGGGGTGAAGCTATTTCTGGCAAGTAATACGCCTTTTAAGATATCTACTTCATTTCGGTAAGATAACTTACAAACGAGGAAGTATTTTCGGTTAGAAAATGAAGAAACACCTTTTCCTGACTGAAATAGATGACATAATTGCATAATTTTAAACAGCAAAGAGAAAAACCTATTTCTTGCGTTTCTGTTGACATTTTAACTTTAATTAATACTTAAACATGCCTAGAGGGTTTAAAAATAGAACTGAAAAATGTGCCAAGTGTGGAACTGCTTTATAATATGTATATTGGAGACATCATAACCTGTCAACGTCAACGTGTCTAGACAAATCCGTCCTTTTTTAAAAGCTATTAACTGATTCTCTATACAATTTAAATAAACTCGAATAACATAACAGAAAAAGTGTAAAAGGTCAGGACAAGGTATAACGTAGATCCGGAAGGTGCTGGTTAAACACATAACTGAGTCTACGAATGACTGAATGAAAATGGAACAATCGGAAACCTGATAATTCAATAAATTCCTTCAAATTTCTCAGGAGGTAGGACAAATTACGTAAATAAAATAACGAGTTTAACTCCGTACAGTGAACTGTTCTACGGTTGATTTTGAAAGGAACCAAACAGCCATGATATGTTGTATGAACCAGCGAACACAATAACGATAGGTATCATTGTAGTCGTGGTTAAAAAGTTCATAGAGGATCCGGATCTGAAGCAGACATGACGTAAGAAACTATGGTAAAGACTCGTCAGTACATTCGTATTAGAGAGAGTGTAAGATGACCAAAATATAGAGCCGCAGGTCAGAATTGAGGGAACCAGGATATTACAAGGATGACGAAGTGCGGCAGAATGTGAAACTACTAATGAACCCTAGAGATCTGAATGTAGAGAAGACGCAATAAATGATAGAAATATTGTGTTTTGCAAAGGAGAATGAAGATATGAAGGTGACGCTAGGGTCCTTGATTTCATCAACCACATCAAGGACCGAGTAGCCAATTAAATAACCAAATGAAAAAGGTAGATTGGAGCCTGTAATTTAAATAAATTAGAATAACATATCAGAAAAAGTGTAAAAGGTTAGGTGTTCATGCAAGTAGCTAGGACAAACTTGCACAAATCTTTAAAGGGATTCTTGGAGTACACAAATATAGTGCCCTACAATGGCGAGCCGAAAACAAAAAAAATCAATTCATCATGATGTCATCAGTCCTAAGACAGTCCTTTCTTTCCTTAGCTAATCTTCGCATTTCCCTAAAATTAGAACATCCCACATCACTAACTATTTGCGAACAGTAATCTAATCTAGGTGTACCTCCACTCTTCGTAACTCTTGTATCTACCTCTAATATATCTCTGACTGGACCTTCATGAAGGTGAAGGTGTCCTCCCAACCTATCTCGCTTATTTTTTATTGACTTCCATAGAGTCCTTTTGTTCTCCTATTCTTTCTAATACCTCTTCATTTCCAACCTTCTCCTTCTCCAACCTTCTCTATCCACGCTATCCTCATTTCGAACGCTTCTAACCTTTTCTTTTTCGCCGCGCCCACCGTTCATGTTTCGCTTCAAACATATAACTTTATCAATCTTTTTCGAATTTCTAAGTTAATCGTTCGCGAGCATAGAAGTGACTTCTCTTTATTGAAGACGATTTGACCCTGTGCTATCCTCTGCTATATATCCCTACTAGTCCTTCCGTCCTGACTTATCTGACTTCCTATTAGATACCTAAAATCAGCCACTTATTTTTCTAGTTATAAATCCTGAAAATTCTTGACGTGTTGCGGCAATTCTGATGCAAGGGGAACCAGCGTCCATCATTGTTTTGTTCCTTTTTTAATCTCTAGTGTTGTTAACTGGTAGATGTTAGACATTCAAGATAAGTGAGATATATATACCTATCAATGTTACTATTAAGATACATGTAATCATATATTCACATAAGCCGATTAAAGTCAATAGTCATTCATTCATTTTTGGTTCATTTTATTGCAAACAGAAGGTCGAAAGAAGTCAGAAGAAACTACGTTTAGAATAACTGTTAATAAATACCAAGGGTAAACGTTCTTTTGGTTCGATTTGAAATCTTAGCGTTGAATTATGGAAATGGGATTAATTTCATGCCACGGAAACGGAAATAATATTAGTAATAGCTTTTAATCAATCGATGCTGCCTACGAGCGGCGCTTGGCGAGAGAGAGAGACAGAAGACACATTTGTCAACTGTTCGCTCATTTTATTCGTTACCGAGGTTATATATTGCACATCATAATTCACGACTTCTATAAGATTGCCCTTTTTATATTGACGGGAGTCATTCTCATATTTATTTTGGAATCGAAAGTATGAAGGTATTTCTTGGAATTGCTATCTCGTTTTTGGCAATTGAATTATTTATTATTTTTTTACGGTCTGCGAAAACACAAATTGATCGAAAAAAATAAAAATAAAATGGAATGCATCCAGCTTTTTATGCGGACGTAAATAATTTTCTGGCGGCGCTACACCAAAAAGAAAAAAATATTGCATGCCTGTGATTCATAAATTTGTTTTGTGTTCATTGAGCTCTATTAAATAGTAAACATGTGCACAATGCCAATAGGTGTCATAAAATTGAAATATTTATTCCAACTACTTTTTATAAACATTTTCTCGTAGACATACCACTTATTGATGATATGAAAATTACTTTAGTTATTGGTATAAATTTCGACAATCTAGATGTCGTCTTCACCCTGATGGAAAGCATAGGAAAAACTGTGGCAAAAAGTATGAAGAAAAATTTTTCATAAATTTTCATAGCTACTATTTATAGTTTTCTCTACAAAAATTCTTGTCCCACGACTTTACGGGTTATGTAATGAAATATTGATTGGCTTGGTTTGTTTAACTCCAATGAATATTTGTTAAAAAATTTTATAATAATATTATATTAATGGATTCACCCTTAAACTGTTTAAATACATAAATTTGTATGAATTGTATGAACGATAGTTTATAAATGCCTTCGATGCCGTCTTTATCTCTTCAATCGTAGCGTAGCGCCCTCCTTTCATAGGCCTCTCCAGTTTCGGGAACAAGAAAAAGTCACAGGGGACAGAGCATTGGAAAACAGTGGCTGCGGCATTATCAGTGTGTCGTTTTTGGCCAAAAATTCGAATACAGGCAACGATGTGTGAGAAGGGGCGTTATCATGGTGCAAAAGCCAATCTTTGTTCCTCCAGAAATCTGGGCGTTTCCGGCGGATTCCTTCGCCCAAATTGAGTATAACATGCATTCCTTTAACTTCCATAACATTCCTTATTAACCGTTCCACCCTGTGGCGGGAAACCCATGTTGCACCACCCCCTGCAATCGAAGAAAGGTGTAAGCAAAACCTTCACATTCGACCTAACTTGGTATGCTTTTTTCAGTTTTGGTTCGTGTGGCAGCTTCTATTGGGATAATTAAGCTTTAGTTTCCACGTCATAACCATAAACCCATGATTAGTCACCAGCTATGACCCACTGGAGCAAATTTGGGTGGTCGCAGATAGAGATCAACATCTCCTTATCATGTTAATGTGATTCTGGTTTTGGTCGAAATTGAGCAATTTTGGTACGAATTTCGCGGCGACTCGTCTCGTGCCCAAATCAATGGTAAAAATTGAATGGCGGGAGCCAGTCGATAGTCGATATGTTTGGGTATATGATTCGACGATTGGCCAATACAATATTCTTCAGATCATCAATATTTTTGTCTGTAGTTGACGTCCTAGGGCGTCCAGCACACTCTTCGTCGTTCACATCTTCTCAGCCCTTTGAGATCATTTTGTATCAGCGTTAAACGTTGCTTCGGCCCAAGGTAGCTTCACCATATGCCACAGTTCACATTCGGAATGCATCCCCGCACTTAATTTGGTTTTCACACAAAATTTGATACAGATTCTTTGATCAATTATTTGGAATAAGCAGATAGGGAAGACGTACCAAAATACGTGCAAGCGAAGCAGCTTACAAAAGTCAACTGAAAATTCAATATGGCCGAACTTGTCGGTATAGGTGAGAGACATGAGTACCAACATAACGCCACAAGAAAATCGAAAATCAAATACACGTAACCCGCGGAAATTCAAAACTCGCGATACTTTTTAAATAGACTTCGTACACGACTACTATATAAGAAATACATTTTCTTACCAGTTTGCAAGGAGTGAGGTGTCGGATCGAATTCTAAGTTCATAATAATTTGCAAAAATCCTAGTATGGATAAGGATTTCTATCCTAATTCATTAGATTATCTTTATTTTTGTATTTAAACACTATCAAAAGCATATTTATGACTTTATTGCGGAAACGTTGCAATTGTTTATAATATATTAATAATCGTAGTGATTATCAATGACCTAGAAGAAAGTTGTCCCTAAAATGCATTGGGTTTCTGGTTAATATTTCCGTTCTTCCACCTCAGGAAGCCTCTATGTGACAAAAAACACTTTGTGGTCTTTACTAAACCGTTTCGTAACTTAAACTTTGCGTTTATTCTCGTCGTTATTTCCTTCCTGGTTTACTACAGCCATCTTGGATTCACTTTTTTTTACCAACTGCATCGTATCTGTTAGAAACTGCATCAATTTTTGTTACGGCGGTCAGTAAACTCCTCATTGACATGCAAGAATCCGTAGTACCCACTTAACGTGACTTAAGTAACGATAAAAATCAAGTTGGCTGTAATACGCTTGCGCTTGTTACTTTTTTTTGCGCTCATATATACGGGAACGCGCTCGCAATCGCGTGTATTATATAGATCGGTGTTGTTTGAGGGACTTCGCGGGTCATTGAACGCGCTCATACACCACAATCTCTAAAACAATGTCAGTTGTTAAAGGAAAAGTTGCACTTGTTACAGGAGGAGCTTCGGGGATCGGTTTAGAGTTCGCAAGGGAGCTTTTGAAAAATGGATTGAAGGTAGGAATATTCATTTAATTATTATTGAATAAATAGTTAAAAAAAAATGTGATGTTATTTACGTGAGATTTTATTTGGGACAAAGTGGAAGTCCTTTAATTTGGCGCTGTTAACATTGGGTCCTGCAAATTGTGGGTATTTTTGAATCAGTTGTCCTATCTATTTTTTGTGTTTACTTTTAGGGTAATTTAAAAAAAAATATAGAGTTATGAATGTTTTGAGCTAGTTTCCAAAAGCGACCATGAAATGTAGTCAGGTGATTTTGACTCGACGTGGATCTCGATATCCTATCGAAAATTAATGAAAATTCGAGTCCGTCTTGTCTTGTCGTTGTATACGTGATATTGATTTGTTTTAGTCTTTGTCTCAGTGAATATTGATCTCTACTTCGAATATCTAAAGTATTAAAATTTATGCGGAAATAATAGTATAATAAAAAGAATACTTCAATAAGATTAATAGCTGATATATATATAGATCATCTGATATGCATACATACATGTATACATTTATCTATTTCTTTTAATTGCACCATTTGTGACATTGCTTTGCTTTTCCTAATTCAAAAACGGGATATATACAAAATCTTGACCAAGCCGTAGTTAAGTTTCTCGATTTGTTGATATTTCACGCCTTAAAGACTTAACCGATCATCATGAAATTTTGTACACACACTATCAGGAGTACAGAAAAGGGCATAGGGTATCTTTTATCTAGAAAAATTAGATTTATGTGGTTCTGGGTGATCGTTGACAAGTATTTAGGAAATCAATGCGAGCAAAGCCGCTGGTAAATTTAGTATAGTATATTCTTAACTCTTGCGGAACTCCTATCTCAGTGGAATAATATAAGAACAAAGGCTTTCACGGCCGGAATCCATAATAGAATGCAGATTCGGGCTATAGGGCCGTGGTCTAAATGAACGATTCCGTCCAGACGTTTCGTCAGCTACTGCAGCCCTATAGCCCGAATCTGCATTCTACTATCAGTGGAATAATATTCCAATTGGACGACGACGCTGAATTATAAGATTCCCCATTCATGCGTTTGTGAATTTTTTTTGATACAATAAAATTAAAAGAAAACACTTTTAAATGTTCCTACGGTTCCTAATAAACAATATTGTTTCGTGTGGTCAGTCCTCCTTCAAGATCAATTAGTTACTAAAACAAGGAAGGACTAAGCGCCAAAAAAGTATTGTAGACCAAATTGTCAAAACGTTTTCTTTTCATTTTATTTCTGGAATTTTTTGTTGACTTGTGAATGAATTAGACTTTAGATTAAAGATAAATTTATCATTTTAAAGTGATAATTTTTTATCGCTGCCCACGTGTGTACTCCATTTTGTTTATAATGGTAAATAGATGTTGAAAATATTTGATATGAAGTTCAAAAGATTCAAGTACTTACCTAACGCTCACGGTACATATTATAAAATAGATTAAGCGTAATATTATTTACGATGATAGTTAGTTGAGCAAATTTCAAAACAAACTTATTTTAACCCAAACCGCTGCCTGCAATTTGTTATTTATATAAATATGAATGAGAAGTAAAATGACATCTTGAAACATTCTCAAATGCAATTATCCAATTATAAACACAGGTAAATGCTGAACATATTTCAGTTTTATAAATGTGACATTCAAAATGTTTTAAATTTCTTTAGCAAATTGACGTAATATATTGTGGTGAAATAGGATTGAACAGTCTTAAATCTTAAACTGAAATATGTATCAAAAATCAGGATCAGTTTTTGACCTTTTCCTAGGTGATACCCATTTTGGGAATAAAGAACATAAAATGAAGATTTTAAAAACCACGCACAAACAAATACATTAGTTAATATATCTTTAGTTCATTTGCACAATCCTCAGCGCAAGCAATAACTGTTACATATCGATTGCCTATCTTGTAACGATACATATTAACTAGTAATTAAAAAAAATCTCATTACTTTGGATAATCCGGCTCGAAGGACCATGACATAAGTTAAAAATTTCGTATATCACGTGGTCGTAAATGCTTTTCAATAATGGTAATTATCAAACGCCAAGGGAGTAGGGTAAAACTAGACAATAACATATCATAAAATAAATAATGCGATTCCGGCTATCAGAATTCTTAGTTAATAATTAAAAAAGTGTCGAATATTCACACATTTGGTCCTCTTATATTCAACACGTTGTTAAATTGTTTCTTTTTAGGACAAATTAATGCATTTCTACCCGTCTTATATGTTTTAATTGTTTTCAGGGAGTAGTTTTGGTCGACGTAAACCCCATCCTTGGTCAGAAAGCAGTGACCGAATTGAGAAAAGAATTCGCTCCAGAAAAAGTCCTCTTCCATCAAGCTGACGTCACAGATAAAGAATTATTAGAAGGTAAAATAGGCCAATAAATATTTATATAAAGTAACTGTTTTCAAATTACACTTAGGTAAGGTAAGGTAACATTTTTATTAAAAACGTACACAAAGTGTAGATGAATCAAAAAGATGAAATTCTAAGAGCTAAAACAAACAGCCAAAAAAAAAAGGTTTACTTTAAGTAATTTTTATTTTTAGTATAATGGATTGATAGTAATAAGGAAATTTAGTATAAAATAAACAAGTAAAATACTTATCAGAAACGCGTATATTTTTAATATAAATAACTAAATTATGAACACGTGGGTACAAAAGTGCAAAAGTTCAAAAATAAATTTGTTTGCGTTTTATGATAACTTTATTATTTAAATTTAATAGGAAATACGTGCCATTTATTTTCAGTAAAATATAAATTCATTTTCAGAACTTTTTGCTTTGTATTTCCTGGTACCACCGCAATTGTTTCTGTTGCCCAAGACCAAATTAACCTTGTGGTGTTGTAGCTGTAAATTATTTGAAAAAGCTAAAGCAGTTTAAAAACCAATTTCAATTTCATGACATTCTTCTTACCTCAGCTTCAATGTGAAGGCTAAACATTTGAACCAGTTTCAATTGTTGAAATGTATTGTGTATATTACGTCACAAAATAGCAAATATGGCGGATATTCGCCATAACGTAAGACTTAAAAGCATGTTTCTAGAAAAATATATTACGAATTTTGTTATTAGGCTGTTTCCCATTAATATTGGCCAGAAATATAATTAATGGTGTTTATTGCTAAGGAAAGAAACCAGTAAACAGTTCATTTTTGAATTATGTACGTACCTTACCCAATGAAAACAAAGTAACAGCTGCTTATTCGAACGCCTGCAACATCAGTTTTGTTTTGACGTCGTCGAACTTTTCAAGTTATTTTTAGACAATAAATATTGTACATACAAGTATCTCTATGGAAAACGGAACACCTTCAAAAATACTCATGTGTCTGTCTGTCATAATCGTTTTTACTTGGAAGCTTACTAATAAATGTAGGACTTTTCAATTGAGCATAGTAATAAAATGTATTTTTCAATTGAAAATGAAGAAGAAGAAGGTTAAATAGCTTAAATATTTTGTATATGTTTCATATTTTCTGTAAGGCGATGAACAGGGAGCAGACGAAGTTCGTACATGACGTCAATGGTAAAGGTCTAGATGATGGGGGGGGGGGGTCGAAAGAGGAGGTCTTCCCCACCACTGTATCATAAAAAGTTTGTGCCGGTCTCACCCCCATAAAAATTATAGGGGTTCAAAGTTAATAAATATGCCAATTTTTATACATTTCTGGGCATGTAAATATTTATATAGTCATTCTTAAACAATATTCAAAAGTAAAACTAGTAGAAAAAAAACATAAAACTATTGAGAAAGTTATATAAAACATTATTTATATATCTGTTACATGTCGCACAGTGCAAACATTTACGTGTGTGTGTGTCACTTGTTTAGTATACGTCAATAATTATCAAATTTATAACTTCCAGTGACTGTCGATCAAACAATTATTTGTGTCGCGAATTCGTTGAACATAAACACTTTTTCGCAACTAGATTTTTGTACTTAATCATAACCACATTAACATTTAGAATTAAGTCAACTTTTGCCAAGTCTAGACGTATTTACGTTTAAAACTATTTTGCAAGATTTTTATGTTAAAATTAAATAAAGTTATAAAATTACAACCATCGTAGTTTAACTTATCTTTATCAATAGGGTAGGTTAGGTTAGGGTAGGTTAGGTTAGGTTAGGTTAGGTTATCGGGTTTTGTTCAAGTGACCACTCTCTTTCGATCCCCCACCTCCACCCGCCTGAAAATATTTTTTTTATTGAATTTTATTTGAATTATAGTGTATGACAATTGTCAAAATAATCAACTTTCAACCGCCATGACTTTTTATGGGGGTGAGACCGCCGCAAATTTTTTATGGGGTTTTACTCAGATGACCACCTTCTTTCGATCCCCCCCTACCCTCTTTCGATTCCCCCTACCTCCACCCCCATCTAACCGCCATAACTTTTTATGGGGTTGAGACCGCCACGAACTTTTTATGGTACAGTGGTGGGGAGGCCTCCTCTTTCGATTCCACCCACCCCCACCCCCAAAGGGCTATCTAGACATTTACCTACGTCAATATTAGAGGAGTAATTAGGACGTTAAGTAATTGCTCTCAGCCCGTAAATTTTGATCGTTGACCTAAATACGGGCCTTATATGTGTAAAAGACGCCCGCTCTCTGGCGATAACATATCTTAGGTAGGAAGGTAGAACAACCCCTAGACCAGAGAAAAAGCCTATATATAGTATTAGAACATTGTTATCAAATAAGAAAAGTTTCTGAATTAGACGACTTTCTTTTGAAAGAGTTAACGGTACTGGAAATTTTGGAAATTCAGCTGAAGTATTCTAAAGCCAGATATTACGTATTTAATTATTTTTTGCATAGACGAAAGAAGATCCTGAAACTCTAATACGTTTCTTCGCGTTTTCATCTTCAGCTGTTACGCCTAAAATGTAACAAGTTATTAATAGAAATATGCACTGTATTTAAAGAGAGGTGCGAACCAAAATGTCAACAGCTTTGCATGCTGCGGTGGTTATCTATATATGTAAAAATGGATCGCTAAATGCGTTGCTAAGCGCAGAAGTTGACAACGGCTGGACTAATTTCGATAATTTTTATTATAAATATTCCTTTAAGTCCGAGGAAGGTTCTCATGAAGAGAAAAATTGGAAAAGTCTTCCAGAAAAACGAAAAAATCAAATTCAAATTGTTCCTAGCTGTCAATTCTAGGGAATATGACGGAGCATCACCTGAACACTGCGCAACCGATTTGAATGATTTATTTTTTGTTGTATTTGTATCTGACACGACAAGGTTTGTGTAAAAGAAAATTTGTGGAAAATCCACGGGAAAATCCGGAAATTTCATGTTATAAATTTTAACATTTTTGTTTTTGGTCAGATTTACATGAAACTTGATATTTATGCTTTTCGTGTAAAATCAAAAACCTATCAGCATTTTAAACAGTTCTACCTCTGAAAGGGGGTGAAAACGGGTTGTAACATTTATATGTTAGATATTTATAGTCAGATTTACTTGAAGTTGGTTTTAATGCTCTTTCATATAAAATTAAACCTCTGCAGGAAGCTGAAAGGGGTTTGCAGAGACTGCATGGAACATTTTTGTTTTTTGTCAGATTTATTTGAAACTTGGATAAAAAATTCAACCTCTGTGGGGGGAAAGGGTGGTAAAAAGGAGTTGCAATGTTTCAATGAGGTCAGATTTACTTGAAACTTCGTCTTCGTGCTCTCTCATTTAATTTGTGAAACACCTATCTCGGCATTTAAAAAAAAAATAAGAGAACAGAGAACTCAATGGAAGTCAACAAGAAATAGGTGAGATAGGTTGGTAGGACACTTCTCAGGCATGAAGGGCTTGTCAGAGACAGATTAGAGGCAGAAACGGGAGTTAGGAGGGTTAGAGGTAGCCCTAGATTAGATTACTGTTCGCAAATAGTTAAGGATGTTTAGCTCAGGATAGGAAGGAGTGGAGGTGCGTGTTAAACCAGTCTTAGGACTAACGATCTCATGATGATGATGATGAAAATTAAATATCAATGAAAACATCACATAATAACTCGATTGTTGTAAGCTATTTTTAGTTTAGTTTTTAACCACCAGGCGTCGTGACTCTGTCCATCAGTTCCCATTAATAAAACGAATCCGGCAATTTTAGTAGATATATTTCATGTCAAGTTTCGTTGCATAACAGCAACGAATGAATCTAATAAAATACAGTAATAAAATTATAAATATGTTTGCAGTGAGATGAGCATGATATTTTTGTAATTATAGTACCAATAAATTAACATGTTTTTGATACCAGTCCACATTTTAGTGTACCTATAATGTTAAAACGAGAATCTATGCTTACAAGTTATTTAGAAAATCTACATCCTATTTTACATGATATTAGCAAAAATGCTGGTTAAAAATTGTTACTAATTTCAGTTTTCTTATTTTGTGTACTATTGTAGGTATATTACATACGGGACAGAATCATGATAAAAAATTGTTTTCGTATTTTTTTAGATTTTTAAAGTTCAATAACAGTATATAGATAAAGAAAGCTCTTGATAATAATTACGTTATTTAATTATTCTACGGAAATATCTACTAATTTTCTACCTAATTTTTGCGACTTGGTAAACAGTAGGTCTTCAAAATAAAAAATATCAGATTGTGAGTCATCAGATAAGTGGGCAGTATGAAATTTTATTCAGTTCTAACGCTTTTCGCATATTTTTTGTTTGCCTATGTTTAAAAATAAACACGAAAATAAAATTTATTGTATTTTTGTAATAGTTTTGTAATCTTGGAATAGCAGGTAACCAACCAGCTCATAAAAATGTCGCGTCTCGAACGTTATCAGATTTCAAAGGATAACAAACAAACTTTTATGTTTTAATTTAGGTAGAAGTATATATATATTTTAAACACTTGTTAATATTAGTAAAGGGACACTTTTGAATTTTTGTGGGGTTAACGTCAATTAATTTTTTGAATTAACCTCAAATTACTGAGGAAAAATTGTTGCTGTTGTCACTCCCTCGCCGGGAATAGAACCCGAGCCCCTGGTTTTACGTGCCTATAATAGGTACTCGTAGCTTAGTGGTATAGTACTGGTACGTAGAAACAACGCGCCCGGGTTCGATTCCCGGAGAGGGAGTGACAACAGCAACAAATTCTCCTCATTAATTTGAAGTTACCTATTGGGATCTGTCAAATGTGAGGAGCCTAAAAACATGGCGCCGATTAGGGAAAATTTATCGTAGTTCCTATAGTGTACCGTGCAATTTCCAAGTTTTTAAATTACGATAAAATGATAAGTATTGACACAATATGTGATTGGGCTGACACAAAGCCTCGGAAAGGAAATTTCGTTGAAGGTGAGCGTGTTTTTAATGCCAATCACATTATAAAATTCGGAAATAACAAATCCGGAAGCTAGCCTTCAAATTCCGTCAAGTTTACTGCCTACTTTTTACAAACTTCGGATTTAAAAAGTGATTCACGTTATATAATTGGTGAGGTGATTCTGGGTGATTTAAGCAATATCATATCAATGACTTGCACGTGCAAAGCCGATTTAAGAGAACGTTGCAAACACATTATTGCAACTTTGTTGTATTGCAGCAGGTAGGTTCTTAACCTCAAAATACTTATATCGTATCATTAGAATTGTGTTAAATCAATTACACAGGAATAAATAATTTCTCACTTTATAATTTTAGTATGATTCTAGTTTTAAATATTAAGGTTATGGCTGATGGTAAATACTTGCTGAAATATAATCATGTGCATTAAAATGACGTGAACAAATTTTTATTCCGGAATTCACTTCTTTGATACCTACTGCTTTCATCCAAGCTTCTATTAGTTTACTTTTTTCTCTAATTTTCCGAATATATTTTTTACATATATAAAACGGTTAGTTTTTATTGGAAAGTAGTTAATGTAGGTGAAGAGTGAAGATCTATGTCTGAAGTGCTATTGCAGCTTTTCACTGAACATATTAACTTTTTATTTGATTTAACTTTAGAAGAAAACTTCGTCGACTCCATCATCAAAAAAATTTTTACTTTTTTAACGTGTTTTATTATTTTAATACACAATTTGCGTGCACAGTTCCTATGTAAATTTTTCCCCCATTCGAGTTATAAATTTTTCCACCAGATGGTGTATGCCCATTTGACGGATCCCAATAGTGGGTAAAGTTAATTCAAAAATTAATTCATTCAATACATTGAATTGTTACTATCATTCTAGACATATTTATCAAACCTAACTATGTTTTGCGTACTAAAACAACAAATTGTTTCACAACCTATCCCAAAGTCTGTACTATTTAAAAATAATTTTTTGACTCTTGATTAATGTACCTATTGCGTTAAAGAAATAATCCAAATGAAATTGCGATATCTAAGTAGGTACTCGGTTTAAATAGCCTAACAATAAGATTTAGGTAGGAAATGTGACATATATTGTAACTACACCCACAATGTAATAATGACAAACAAATGAATAGGAAACAACTGAATTCGTATCAAAACTACCATGTAGATACTCTGTGTTTATTTTATTTTCAAATTTTAAGAATCAAAATTGATTTCAGGTGGATTCAAGCTTGCTGTACAGCGTTTTAACCATTTGGATATTGTCATTAACAATGCCGGAATTTTGAACGACAAAATCTGGGAGAAAGAAGTGGCAATCAACATTGTAAGTAAAACTGACAATGAGATAATATACATAGGTGCAAATATATTACAGTTTCTTTAATTAGAACGTTACGTATTTGTGTCATATTAGCGACATTAGTGCTATGTATTTTCGTCTGTACAAAACACTCACAAGTCGCAAAATATGTGGTTTGACTCAAAATAAAAAATACAAACAGCACTGATTTAATTTGGACAGAGAATTATTAGAAAATCTACTTTCAATTTTTCTGATTGATCAATAATGCGTTCGTCACATAAATTAGTAAAACACGATTAGATGAAGTGTTTTCTTGTGATAGGTTAAATTACCGAAACTTCTATTTTTGTCTGTCTTATAAGGGTGGTAATAAGGCATAATTTAGGCATTTTAATATTCCTGTAAAGGGTAACATACCTATATACAGACACCCTGTGTGTTTGATTCTAAAAACGAAAAAAATAAATAGATTCAATCAAAAATTCTATTCGCTATCAAATGTGAAGATACATTCTGGTATAAACTGGGTCCAAATTTTTAATCCAGGATTTTGGTCATTTGTACTATGTAGTCTCATTTCTTTGACATGACTGATTTCTGAGACATCATCAATTTGAATCATTATATGAAATTTAATGGACAGAATCAAGTTAAATTCTATACAAAAGATTGGCCTCTGACTGCAATGCATCTAATTAAAACCTGAAAGATGAATTGAGACAAAAAACTTAAATTCTTATCATGTTTGGTATTGGTCGAGAATCGTTTCCAGGGGTTTATTAACCATTTAAACTAGGCTATATTAGGTTAGGTTATGTTATATATATATATAAAAAGAATAAACAACAATAACAATAACAAATTGCATTCACTTTTTTGTGTATATTGTTTTTGGGAAAATCATAACAAATATTGATGCGGTAGTCTCTTCCGGACTGTTTTACCATGGTCCATAGAGTTTTGATGATCCAGACGTTTCTTCAGAACGGCGAACATCAAAACTCCTTGGACTACGGCAAAACAGCCCAAAAAAAGACCACCGCATCAATGTTCGTCGATCACGAAAGCCCTAAAGACTAGAATAACAAATATTGTTAACAATTTTATAGAATAGTGTGGTTGTTGGAAGTCTGTTAGCAGTCGACGAGTACCTCCCCCAGTTCTGTGATGGCGACGAATCCTATTTGGTTAATATTGCCTCCATCGTGGGTCTTGATCCCTTCATTTGCGTTCCCATATATTCAGGCACAAAGTCCTTTATAATCGGTTTTAGCCGAGCTCTTGGTGCAGAACCACACTATCAACGGACGAAGGTCAAAGTATTGACTATATGTCCTGGCGTCACAGACACTCCTCTCATCAGTGAAATGAGTGGAAGGAATCTAGGTCCAGATTACGAGGCTGTGCTGGCTGACGAAGTTAAACCACTCAAAACGCAACCGTAAGTTAATTATGTTTATCATATCGAGTGCTTTAAGGCAGAGCCAGCTACATGAGGTTAATTTGAGTCACTCCATACCCTTCAATAAGTACGAGAGAGTAAGCAGTAATGAATAATATTTCTTTCTCTTTTTTTTTCTCCCTTCCACTCCCATATCAAGCCCCTTCATCCCGTAGACGAGCGGAGCCACTCTTGCAACTTAAATAATACCTACGAAAATTTTCGTTACTACGTTCGCAATACTATTGGGTTTGGCTATGGAAGAGGGGACTCACCTACGAAATGGAAGGGATAAGAAAAGGAAAGAATCATCTCACTCGCACTCGCAGGATCAATAAGGAGCTACTTGGTTATACTTGAGGAGCACTCGGGAGCCCGGCTCTGCTTTAAAGAATCGCTAAGTTATAAGTCTACCCAGAATCGCAATCTGTTGTTTATTTTCAGGCCGGAATATGTTGCCAAAGGTCTGATTGATGTCCTGAACAAGGGTACAAGTGGTTCCGTCTGGTTGGTTGAAGGGAAGGAACCTGCTGTTGAAATAGACTTTCCACACCGCGACCAAAGACACAAAAAGTGATCAGCGACGTATGCAACAACGTCTAGGTCATAATAATATTGTTCCCTGTTTAGTTAAGCGAAACCCTAAGATATTTTTGGGGTGAAATAAGCAAATATTACTTCCCTAATGTAAGAGTTTTTGTTGATTTACAAAAATAAGTAATACGTATAATAAATAATTAGAATAAAATGTATGCGTTTTAGTTCATCAGTGTTTATTTATTCGTTCGTCATTATCATCACATGATCGGATCGAAGGTTCATTCCTATCCTCAGCAAGTCTTTGCATTTCCTTAAAATTGGAACATCTCACATCTCTGATAATTATTTAGTTTTTCATCTACTTCTTTTACCTCTTGTTTCTGCTTCTAATATATCCCTAAGCAAACGTTCACGTCTCAGGTTTCCTTCTGTTATTATATTTTTACTAACATCTCCTACAGGATAAGAAAGAGTCGAGGTGCGTGTCCAACCAGTCTTAGGACTGATGACCTTATGATGATGACTAACATCTCATTTCTAATCTCTTCAGTATCCAACAGTACTTTCATCATTCGCCTTGAACACTACATCTCGAACACTTCTAACTCTTCCTTTCTACCACTTGTTGTTTTAATGTTTCTGCTAAAATTCCTGGAATCAAAAATCGGCAACTGCTTTTATTTCTTATTGACTTTTGAAAATTCGTGGATTTCTCTGAGCGATTACTTCTAAAACAAAGATAGCCATCTTTGATTCTGGGCTTGTTAACCATATCTCTGGTGATTTCTTCGTGGTCGCTAATGTTTGGTTACTTCGTTTACTTTCTCTAGCGATGTGCTCCTTCCAATGTCTTGGACGCACGCTGTTGTTCATTAAACATACTTTTTCATACAGTACCTGCCAAAAGTTTTGTTCAATCATGAATAGTAGTGCAAGTCGAAAACAAGCGTTAAAGCCTTTAATATGTCTTCAAATATAAATAAACATCTCGTTGATATTTTCAGTAGTAAATGGTACCAATAACAGCACATTTGAGCAATGCAATTGTAGTGGATAAAATGATCAATTTTTCCGTGCAGTTCTGTACGGATTATACGCTCCTCACCGGTTAAGAGTTTGGCCGAGAGTTGTCTCCTTTCTTTTCTGGCCTAGTGCTGTTCTTTTCTACTTTGCGCCGGTCAAACTAAAGGTCACATCGTTAGAGAAACTAAACGAAGTATAGTTGCAGAACATGCCTTTTAAGAAGGGCATGACATAAACTTCAACCAGACTAATATTCTTGATACCACCAATCATTAGCATACTCGAAATACAAAAAAAACTTTAAAAACTTTTTGCGTTTCATTTCCACCAGTTATTAATGCTGGGCGAGTAGTCTAGCCGAACTACGTTAGAAGGCCCTGAAGCATCCCTTTAAGGATCGTCATAATGGGGGGTGGTAATTGGGGCGAGAAATATGAAGCGATGGAAGATTATCTGTGAAATCGTATCATATCGTCCCAGCATTTGTCTAAAGCAATCACAGGAAAATTTGGACGAACAATTGAATACAAACCTAGCAATCCCATTACACCCTTTATGTGTTTGTCATAGAGGAAGTGAGCTCATTATTGTGAAAATGTAAATGAGAGCAATACATGACTAGAATTAGTTTGTATAATAACTGCTAACTGTTGAAAGATCCAAGAAAAAGACAGTGGTTCTTCCAAGTGGCATTGTGCGGAAAGGGGTAAGTTTAAGGTGCTCATTTTACCAATTTACATCCAAGTTGATATACTCGTAATTATTCTAAAGAAAAGTTTTAGTAATAAATTGCTATTTGTGAATTGTATTTTATTTATTATAGTATTCGACATTTTTCTGCGATATATTTTACTTCAGTTAGGTTAATTCGATAACAACCCCATTTCATCTCTTAAGGTTGATTTTTATAAAAATTTGCCAAAATACCTGTATGTTTGTCTAATTCGATCAATGGCAATTAAAATAAAGTTTCAGGTAATCTAACCACCAATAAAATATGTCCTACACAAACATTGTAATCGCTTGTCACCACTTCAGAATTTGATATTTTTAAAATGTGCAAAATTTCGATTCTCTAGTCCAAGGGTTAAGCCTGGTGGTTGATGAGTCAATGACTAAATGAGTTAATAGTTTCATTTTTATATATATACATACCTATATAGATGACTTTTAAAATGAATATTAGATATACTTACGTCCTTAATCAAATGCCTATCTTAAAATGATAACAGTTATACTTCAGATATACGAGGTGTGTTCAAAAAGTATTGCGAATTTTGAATTTCCGCAGGTTACATATATTCGATTTTCGGTTTTTTGTGGCATTAAGTTGGTGCTAATGTCTCTCATGTTCAGTTAATTTTTCACAACTGCTTTGTTTGCACATGTTTTGATTCATCTTCGATTTTTGCCTATTCCGAAAAATTGGATCAATGAATCTGTATAAAATTTCGTGTTAAAAACAAAATTAAGTGCGCGGGCGTATTCTGAATGTTGATTGTGGCATATGGTGAAGCTACCTTGACTCGAAGCAACGTTTATCGGTGGTACAAAATGTGCTCAGAGGGGCGAGAAGATGGGAACGACGAAGAGCGTGCCAGACGCCCGAACACGTCAATAATAGACGAAAATATTAATGAAGTGAAGAAAATACTATTGACCAATTGTCGAATCACCGTTAGAAAACCAAAGCTCAATCATCCCAATAAAAGCTACCGCACGAGCCAAGACCAAAAAAAACCATGTTAGGTCGAATGTGATGGTTTTGCTAGCAGTTTTCTTCGATTGCAGGGGCGTTGTGCATCATGAGTTCTTGCCACAAAGTAGAATGGTCAATAAGGAATATTATCTGCAAGTTCTGCGCAATTTGCGCGAAGCAATCGGTCAAAAACGCCTGGATTTGTGGAAGAATAAAAATTGGCTTTTGCACCATGATAACGCCCCTGTTTACACATCTTTGTTAGTAATATGCCGCAGCCATCGTATTCCCTAGATTTTTCTGTGACTGTTTCTTGTTCCCGAAACTGAAGAGGCCCCTGAAAGGACGACGCTACGGTACAATTGAGGACATAAAGACGGCATCAAAGGAGGAGTTGAACAAGATCACAAAAAAAGATTTTTTAAATGCTTCGAGGATTGAAAAAAATGTTGGTACAGTGTATAACATCTGAAGGAGATTACTTTAAAGGGAACAAAATAGATATTCACGAATAAATAAATAATTTCTAAGAAAACCACAAAATTCTCGATAATTTTTTAACAGACCTCGCACAAAAATGTACTTAATTTCACTTATTAATTCATGAAACTCTATCTGATCAAAACTAGTTCTAAGGAAGAAATTGGACGGATTATGAATTTATTAATATTTATTTTCTTCAACACCAAACAACAAATACATATTAAACAGACGAGGTAGTTGTTAGAGTAACTTTGGATTAGTTTTCTTTTTCCGTATTTTGTTTAAAGAACTCGGTAGTGTTAAGTTCAACCTATAGAGGACCTGCCTTGGATCAGCTTCGTCCTTCCAAGCTGTACATATAGATTCATCTTCACTTAATGGGATCAACATTTTACTAACTCTTAATTAGTTTATGTAAATTTCTGAACTGTTTATCTCTACTTAGGTATTTTTATAAACTCCTGCCTTCACTTTACTGTCGGTATTTTCATATAATTCTGTTATATAATTTCACCAATTTTATTATCTGCATCAATTATTCTCAACCATTGCAGCATGGGATGAAGTGTACCATCACCGCAAATACACATGAGTGCTACATATACAGGGTGTCCCATTTATAATAATTAAAAAAAGTACCATGGCTTCCTGACACAAAATACAACAAAAAAGTGTTATACAATTTTTCAATCTAGTGACAATCGAGCTCGCAAATCGTCTTTGTAAATTTGAACGTACAATTTGTTTCATTACGGGCCTGGATCTAGGCGACTAACGTCACTCAGCTGATCTAGTGTGGATGTAACAAGTACCTATTGGGAAGAAGCCGAATGCACTTCCACCTTGTAAAAAAAAGGTAAAAGTGAAAAAGAAAAGCGTACCTTTTATAAAAAATGTTGAAATTGTCCGCCATTCAGGTCTGCATCTTGTCTCAACTTTTACAACCATAACACATACTTTTGTTTTCGTACACTAGTACGTTATGTTAGAAAACCTTTACCAAACGCTGGGTGGCCAGGGTTATTTGTGCACCGCTTCTAACTATTCCGTAATCGTTATAATTTCTTTTCTATTTAAAATAGCATAATACTCGATGTCATGGGCCATATTAGGTCCACTTCAGTTTACGATCATGGGATTTTCGATTGTGATAGGTATGTAGTTTTTCTAATATATTCAGTCATCTAATGGACCTTAACGCGAGTGCATTTTCTTCGGCTCATCCGTAACTTAATACCAAACATAAACAATAACATCACCCCAAAAATCAGCTGATTCCGACCTACTGAAGGTGAATTTTTCTATGATCAGCTGGCAATCTTAATTAATTTGCGATTGTGCAGGGCCGGCATCGAAACTGTTATAATTTTATAATTTTTTATTTTGTTTCAAAAGTCAAAAGTGTTATAACATTTTATGCTCCAAATCCCCGTAGGAGTCTGTGGTATAAATATTAATTATTATAACTGGGACACCCTATATACCTATAGTTTTGAATAAAGTAATAGGTATTGATTTTGTTCATTTATTTCATGATGAATTATGGTTTACCAGCTATTCTGTCAGTGACGTTTTAATTGCATGGAAAGTATGTTGTGATTTTTTCTTCCATCGTTGAGTTGTTTTTGTTGTGTATTATCTTTTAAAAAGGTTGTTAAAGCTGTATGTTTGGAGCGCGGTGCGAAACATGGACAGTGGGCGCGGCGGAAAAGAAAAGATTAGAAACGTTCGAAATGTTGTGAATGATGAGGATATCGTGGATAGAGAAGGTTGGAAATGAAGGGGTATTAAAAAGAATAGGAGAACAGAGGACTCTATGGAAGTCAATAAGAAGTAGGCGAGATAGGCTGGTAGGACACCTTCTCAGGCATGAAGGTCTAGTCAGAGACACATTAGAGGCAGAAACGGGAGTTTGGAGGGGTAGAGGCAGACCTAGATTAGATTACTGTTCGCAAATAGTTAAGGGTGTGAGTTGTTCTAGTTTTAGGGAAATGCGAAGTTTAGGATAGGAAAGAGTGGAGGTGCATGCCCAACCAGGGCAACTAGGACTGACGACCTGATGATGATCACTTTTTGGATTTCACCTTTCCCTTTCCTTTAATGAGGATTTTTCGATTTTAATTCTTTATATGATAAGTAATAAACTGTTTTGGAGCAGCACAGTATATTAAAATACAAAAAAGTACATTAACAAGTGGTAAGATTACTTCAATCCGAGAAATTTTATTCAAACGCAGATCCTTGAAAGATTTCAAGTCGGCCGACTACTTTGTCATCACGTCTGCCTTGAATCAGATTGATTGAGATTTCCTTCTGCTATTGGACCTGAATGCTGCTACCTCGTTCTTTACAGAAAACCTGCAGAGAATCGTAGATGACCTTGTTCCTACGAAGTCTGTAAAATTGACTCCTTTCCCATCTGGTTCAATGGCAAACTTAAGAATCTGATACGGCGAAAGAAGATGGCACACACTGCCTACAAGAGATCTGGCAAACCCATCAGCTCAACTCGAGTTCCTGCGATTGGGACGAGAAGTGACCAACTACTCAGACTTCTTATACAGGCAGTATGTCAGCGTCATCTGTATCGTCAAACGTGAAATACTTCTTCAGGTGCGTGGACAACTTGAGGAAGTCTCCAGCACTACCGCCTGCTATGCACCTCAACGATTGTACTTCATCTTCGCCGGAAGGGATAAATTCTCTATTTGCTGCTTTCTTTGAGTCAGTTTTCAGTGACAACGCTACAGCCCCTCCACTTAACTCCCAAAATATTCCACGAACATTGGACGTCAATGATCTCCATCTTCGGCTTGCTGAAGTCTTTGAGGGCCTCACATTACTCGATGTATCTGCCGGGCCTGGTTTTGATGGGATCCCAAACCTCTTCCTTCGAGAAGCACGATACGGTTTAACTAAACCTTTGTGGATCCTGTTTGAGAAATCTCTCCAGTCAGGAATTTTTCCCGACAGTTGGAAGACGAGTCTCATCCAACCGATCCACAAAGCAGGGGACAGGTCGAACATAAAAAAACTATCGTCCGATAGCTCTCATCAGCACGATCCCGAAGTTTTTCGAGAAAGCCGTGACCAACAAGCTGAAGCCCTTGATCGACCCTATCTTAGCCAACGAACAACATGGTTTTAGATCCGGTAGATCAACCTCCACCAACCTGGTTCTCTTGAACGAATACATCTTTCGCCATCTAGATGCAAATAAGCAGGTTGATGTGATCTAGACAAACTTCGCCAAGGCGTTCGATAGGGTCAATCATTAGGTCCTGCTGCGCAAGTTGAGAGCTACTGGCTTCGGAGGGCCGCTTCTGTAGTGGATCGGCTCGTACCTTGCTGGCCGCAACTACTCGGTTGGTATTGATGGTTGTGCGGCTACCTCATACTCTGTCGCTTTAGGTGTACCTCAGGGCTCTCACCTCGGTCCGATGCTTTTCAACATCTTCATCAACGACCTGCCATCAGTCTTCAGATCCAATCAATCGCTGCTGTACGCCGATGACGCGAAACTTTTCCGCTCCATCTGCTCCAGCAAGATCTCAACCAGTTGGTAGCCTGGTGCTCTGAAAACGCTCTCGAGTTGAATGTTGCAAAATGCAAGGTTTTGCACTTTTCGCGCAAGCGAAACACATTCAACTTCCTCTACACCATCCACGAGGACCCAATAGCAGGCTGCGACAATTTTGTTGATCTGGGTGTCAGGTACTCATCGAATGGTTCCTTCAACTCTCACATTGACGAAATTCTGTTGAGGGCACGCAGGACTTTGGGTTTCATTTCAAGAAACTCTAAGCACTTCAGGTCGCCAGTCACAGTGAAGACGCTTTACACCTCGCTAGTCAGGCCTGGGCTCGAATATGCAGTGGTATGGTTGCCATTTACAGGCGGTGCAATATCTTCCATCGAATCCGTCCAGCACAAATTCCTAAGACTATTTATGTACAAAAACCACCTTTCTATGTCTCCTTTAGATCACGACTACTCTGTTGCACTAACTCTCTCGAATCTTGATACACTTCGAAAACGTCGTCAAGTTAATGATCTGTTATTTTTACATTCGACACTCAATAGCCGAACGCTCTGTATTGATTTATATAACTTTTTGATTTTAATGTACCATCTCAAGCTGTTCGGCAGTAGAACCTTATTTGCTTATTTCAGTACCATTCCGCGTTTAACGAAGATCAGCTAATTCTGTTGTTCATTCGAGAGATGAATTATAAGTACTTATCATATTCACTGTTTAAAAATCTAGTCGGTAGTCGCTTGTGATCGCTTTTCTGTTTTTACTTTGTCATCGTTTTATCATCTTCGTCTAGCTATTTCTGTATTGTTCTTACTTATTAATTTATTTTTACTGTACATATGGCAATACCTCGGTTGTTATTACATTTATTATCCTAGCTGTGTAATACTGATGTCACACAAATCTTTTATATTTTATATTTTTTTTTTCTCTTATGTATACTTAAATCTTATATCCTTGTAATAATTGTAAAAAAATGGTGCATATCCGTTGAGCCAAATAAATAATAATAATAATAATAATAATAAGCTATAGTTTAAAGATACAACCATGTTCCCGTTAGAACTTCAAGATTTTACCTACAATCTGGTTAGACGTGATATTTTGGAAATAGAACTTCTTAATAAAGCAGAGGCTAGGGTCACACATTAGTAAATCTTGCAAATTCATTCCAAATAAATATATATATATATATTCGAGAACCTTTATGTTTCAGTGGTGGAGGGCTGGGTTCTGGACCCTAAATTTGGACACTTCTATATAATATTTCGTTTAAAATGTTCTAAAAGGATCTGAAATCTCCTATAATGTTCGAGGTTTCTCCGGTCTGGTGGACAAACACGAGTTATGTTAAAATGGTGGAGAGCTAGCTTCTTGTACTAAATTGGGACGTTTTCACATATTTTCAATAAAATGTCCTAAAAATATTTGAAACCTATATGTTCGATATGCGAAGATTAGCTCAGTATAGGAAAGAGTGGAAGTGCGTGTCCAACCAGTCTTAGGGCTGACGACCTTATGAAGAAGATAATGATGATGATGATGAGGATGCTTGATATTTATCCATGCTGGGGTGTGCTTACGAATCGACCATCAAACACTCATTTAGAATAAGTAAGAATACAGACCCAGCGAAGCGGATTGCTGTTAACTAATATGTCAATATCGTAGGATTCAAAGGGTTATGTCAAACTTAAAATCTATATCGTTGGCCCATGCGAAAGCGAAAAAAGATTTGGATACGTCCCTGGTGTTTCTTGTACACATAATATATATTATTCATTTGTTTGTTTTATTATTGTATTATTGTTTTTTAAAATTTTTGTTTTCAAAATTAATACAAAACACCAACACTCAAAATAATATTAGTGTGTAACATTGAAACGACCTGTTTTGAATTGATAAATACAAATCGCCTATAATCAATGAGAAGAACATGTGATTGATCGTGTGAGATTTTACTGTCTCGTATGTAAACAAAAAAATGACAACAAACTAAGTTTACCGCCCTCTATATTAGCTTTAATATTACGAGAACTTAAAGCGGTTTTTTCAATAAATTCAGTTCAATTTGAATAAAAACAAACGGAAAGTTCCACATGGTGATCCAGTTTGTTTATATTTTTACCAAAATACAATATAATGTTTGATAAAAACACGCATTGGTATTATGTAATAATAAGTACTTTTATTTACGGTTTTTTGTTTTTGTTGCACAATAAAAAAGTTAATGATAGCAGATTTGAACTCATCTACAAACGTATTATAATACTTATTATCTTTATTTGTTAAAAACTAAAAATAAACCTTAAAAAAACATGCAAAATTTTCAGTTTAGACAACGCCTCAAATTGGTTTCTGTCGCACATTACTAGCACAAATTCCTA
>NW_020438952.1:442071-460126 GCF_000699045.2 Agrilus planipennis
AACCAAAAACTACTGCGTAGAATTAATTGGAATTTTTCACACACAAGCCTTGCTATATGAGCTCTCAAAGCATATAAAAATTATACGGCTTAAATGTGAAGTTGGGTGCAAAAGAATACAATTAAATCCTCTGTCAGGAAAAAACGAAATGACTTTCCGAACAACCCAATCCTTTTCATACTAAAACATGAGGCAACAATAGTAACACCAGTAGTTAGTTATTAGAACTGTTACTATAGATATACGGGTAAGGTAAAACATTCATCAAACTAAAAGGTTATGCATTTGTTTGTCGGCATTTTTTATGTTTCTACTGATGAGCAAAACAAGACCAGGACTCTCCCAGTCTTGGTCTTACTTAATCGGTCTTGCTCTTGGTCATGGTATTATTTATTTGGTCTTGGTCTTAGTCCTGCTCAAATACTTTTAGTTGTGGTCTGAATCATGACCTTGGTCTTGCTGATATATTCTCGGTCTTGGTCTCGCTGATATATTCTTGGTCTTGGTCTTAGCCTTGCGTGTACTTAATCAGTCTTGCTCCTGGTCTTGGACTTACTTATTTAGTCTTGGTCTTGACCCTGCTCAAATACTTCTGGTCGTAGTCTTGATCATGATTGTGGCCTTTCTGATATAGTCTCGGTCTTGGTCTCGCTGATATAGTCTCGGCCTTGTTCTTGGTCCTGGTTTGACCTTGACCTTGCGTGTAAAGTCTTGGTCTTGCCCATCTATCCTGATATTTACGTTTCTTTTTAACAATTCATTTAAGCAGAAATTTTTCTAGTCACTGACACAATAATTGTCTTAAATGCTGAAATTGAATAGTGTCGCTAGCTGTGCGAGTAATGAAAACTCGAGAGCATACCCTTCCAATGCATAAATTGAATCTTCCTGTTTTGTTCCAAGAAAGGAATATATTCAAGTTGCTTCAAATAGTTTAACTCATAAATCTACCAAAAGTAATAATTTTTCGGTTAGGCTTACGTATTTGGTATTGGTTTTGCATATTCGGTGTAGGCGTTAGTCTTGGTCCTGTTCGTTCGATGTTGATTTTAGTCCTGGTCTTGTTCGTTCGGTTTTGGTCTCAGTATACAGGTAGTCTTGATGTCTTGGTTTTGCAAAAATGCAAGACTGCAAGACCAAGAGACCAAGACCAACTTTATTCATCACTACGTGTCGCATATGCGAAATTGTATATTTTGGTGAACCTGTGGTATATATACTAGGGTCAATTGAAAAGTCCCCGGCCTGACACATAGATGGCGGCACCAGAACTAAATCCATATGATTTTCAGTTAGTCCTAACCTTCAAAAGACGCGTCTATAAATTTGACGGCTGTCGGATCATTAGTTTGTGAATTATAGCATTTTTAGTGAAGCAACTTTTGTTATTGTGAAAAAAATGGATAAAAAGGAATTTCGCGTGTTGATAAAATATTGCTTTTTGAAGGGAAAAAATACAGTTGAAGCAAAAACTTGGCTTGATAACGAATTTCCGGACACTGCCCCAGGAAAATCAACCATCAAGGATTGGTATGCTAAGTTTAGACGTGGTGAAATGAGCACCGAAGACGGTGAACGCAGTGGACGCCCAAAAGAGGCTGTTACGGACGAAAACATTAAAAAAATCCACAAAATGATTTTGAATGACCGTAAATTGAAATTGAATGAAATAGCAGACACTCTACAGATATCAACGGAACGTATACATCACATCATTCACGAATATTTGGGTATGAGAAAGCTCTGTGCAAAGTGGGTGCCGCGCGAGCTCACTTTTGACCAAAAACAACGACGAGTTGATGATTCAGAGCAGTGTTTGAAGATGATCACGCGTAATAAACCCGAGTTTTTGCGTCGATATGTGACAATGGATGAAACATGGCTCCATCATTTCACTCCGAAGTCCAATCGACAGTCATCGGAGTGGACTGCACACGATGAACCCGCTCCAAAGCGTGCAAAAACGCAACAGTCGGCTGGCAAGGTTATGGCGTCTGTATTTTGGGATGCGCGTGGAATAATTTTCATTGACTACCTTGAAAAAGGAAGGACCATCAACAGCGACTATTACATAGCGTTATTGGACCGTTTGAAGGACGAAATCGCCGAGAAACGACCGCATTTGCAGAAAAAGAAAGTCCTGCTTCACCAAGACAATGCACCGTCTCACAAGTCAGTGAAAACGATGGCAAAAATTCATGAATTGGGCTTCGAATTGCTTCCGCATCCACCGTATTCTCCAGATCTGGCCCCCAGCGACTACTTCCTGTTCTCAGATCTCAAAAGAATGCTCGTTGGGAAAAAATTTTCGTCGAATGAAGAGGTGATCGCCGAAACTGAGGCCTATTTTGAAGCAAAGGACAAATCGTACTACAAAAATGGTATCGAAAAGTTGGAGGATCGCTATAATCCCTTGAAGAGAATTATGTTGAATAAAAAAAACGAATTTTGCAAAAAAAATGTATTTTACTATTTTAGGCCGGGGACTTTTCAATTGACCTGTTATTTCTTCAATCACGTCTGTCTGAAAATATCTCCTGCTTCTCTGAAAATTGTCGTAAACTAATTCAACTGTCAAAATCTTTTGAACAAATTATAACATCCCTTAAAATTTATAAATGACATCTATTGATCTTAGATTAATTTATAATTCATATGAAAAGATGGCTGAAGGTATTTGCACAAATTTTCCTGTAGGACTTATGCTTATGCTATTTAGCGGTGACGACAATATTAACGAAATTAACGCAAAACTTTCGACAGTTGAAGTTCATCAATGTTTCTGGGATGAATCGGATGATGACTATAAAAGCTCAATGAAGATAAAGGAAGCAATTATGTAGATGAAACAGAAAATAGAGAAAATGGTTTTTCTTTTCGTCATTGTCCAGTACTTACTGGAGAGTTGCAGGTTATGTTATCGGAAATGTACGAATTCTGAGGCTATTTAGGAAATGTTGATATATTGTTTCAAAGATCTTTCAATGCACACATAACCTGGTAAATGTACACATTTCCTAGGAATTGTATGAGATTCCGATATTGTACTAGGAAATCAATCAACATCTTGAATAGATTTCCTAGGTAACGTGTCTAATATAATTTATTTCACACATTTCCAGGCGATTTTAGGAATTATATACATTTCCTAGGAATTGAATACAATGATGGATTACACACATTTCCATTAACAGATAGACTTTATTCGTATAGATTTAAAATCTACTTCTATTATGCTGTAAATCAATACTATTGTAATTATAATCCATGGTTGATGGATATTTTGAGTTTTATTAAACTATTACACAGTTGAGTTTCATGGAATGGAAACCTAATACAATCCGGATGCTCTTATGTTTTTTATCCGATTTGAAACCTGACAGGTGATACATTGGTACTTCTTCTTTGAGGAACACATCACTGTTCCAAAAGCTCCATTTCCTATTGACATCAAAATATCCTTTTAAGTTGTCTAAATCAACATAGATTTTTGGGTGGTCAACATCCCTGATGTCGTGTAACACCTCAATAGTCTGTAAAGTGATTAGTTTGAGTCATCCATGCATTGAAACGATTTCAAGTCGAAGATTTAGTAGAACCACTAAATATAGATTTTAGATGAATATATAATCGAATACCTACGTTTTGCCTTAAGGCGAAAGGGCTTTTTCTCGGCTAAAAACATCACATTAGATATGCAAAAAGAATGACAAGAAGACATGAGACTTACTAAGATTATACAGTCAGAAATATTAATTTTCTCTAAATGTTGTCGAACATAACTTATACAATTATAGGGTCGTCCCTAATAGCAAATGAAGGAATAAATTCATCATAAAGGGTAGGCAACACTACAGGCAATAAGCAGTTAACCCTAACCTAAACAACCAATCTAAAATTGGACTTAAACAAAGCAGATAATAACTTGATGGCGCCAGAAGTTCTTTTCGTTATCGTGGTCAGTAAACAGATATGCAATAATCAGTTGTAATTAATTAACGATTACGTTAGCACGCGTACGCTTGCGCTTTTTGCTCTTTTTTTGGCCGATATATACGGGTTCTCGGCAGCAAAAGCGCAAATTGCAAATCAGTGTTGCTCACATAATCTGTAAAAAAACAATGTCAGTGATAAAAGGAAAAGTTGCACTTATCACAGGTGGAGCTTCTGGTATCGGTTTAGAGTACGCAAGAGCACTCTTGAAGAAAGGACTGAAGGTAGGAATATTAACTTTATTATTAATTAAATAGGTATGGGAGGTACGAATGTGGGGGACAAATTGAAATCCTTCGTTGATGAGTAAATGAATTATACTAGATTAAGTATAAGTTTACACCAGTTTAGATATATAGTTTTTCAAAAAATATAGACGACTTTTTTACTCTGGTCATGTAGTGTAAATGTATATTATTGTTAGAAGTTGCAGGTACTTAAAACTATGAATAAGGGATAAGAAGATTCATGTGATATTTAACGTACAAACTCAGGTAGAATAAATGACAACTTGAAGCATATTCTAATGCTGTTATCCATTATCTAATTACTTAATTGACTTTGTTTTTGGTTACATGGTTTGTGTTATGTGAATCGCGATTTCTAACGCTTTAACTCTCATTAGCACGGTATAGATAGATCGACAGAATAACGACAACTTGCTGCCAATAAACAACGTTCAATGAATAAATACAGGCGGCTTAGTGAACGCCATCTGTGGACTAGACTCACTTCGGTTTTTATGTTGTTTTCCAGCCCTCTATTGTATTTCTTTCTACATCGCTTCTGGATTCTATCTCTCACCACTCTCTTCCTACGATTGATATTGTTTTTCTCTGTGTTTTACCCTTCTATTTCTTGCGAGTCTTCTAAACTTTCTATTGCCTTTATACATTTTTTCCAGTTTTTATTTCTTTTCCGAGCAAGTATCCTGATATATTGGAGGTCCGCATTTAGCCATTGCATTGAATTGGTTTATAGATCACGGTCGATCTTTTTCCTACATTACTTCCAATCGCGCTTACTTCATATTAGCAAACGTGCAATTATTAGTTATGTAATCCGGCTCGAAGGACCATGATTCAAAAATTACATTGCCAGTCCTAAATTCTTTTCGTGTTTTCAAGTTCTGCGCTTCAATTCAAAACGATAACACTTTAATCAGAAGATAGAGAGTAAAAGTAGGCGATAACATATAAATTAAACAAATAATAGAATTATTAAAAAACATCCATTCAAGTTGAAGGTTGACAACAATTAATTATAACCATATGATACAGTTTATGTTCTTAGATAATAGACACAAATATAAAGAAAGTGTATCACTGTATTTTACTGATGTTGCAAAAGCAAATTATTGAAAGAAACAATTATAACAGAAATCAGTGGCGACATTTGCTTATTGATTTTATCTATAGGTATGATGTATTTTGCGAATTTCCAGAAAGAAAATGATATAGTAGCGAGTCTCTATATTTTAACCACGTATTATCCAGATATAGGAACAAAGAACATTTACTCTGGGGACATTCCTGTACATTTCTTTTTTTCAAACAGTGGGAAAGTTTCTTTTTTTTTATATTTAGTGTTAAAATCTAGTAAAGCAAACTGAAAATTTTAAATACAAAAAATGTTTTGTTCAAAGGAAAGAATATATTAAAGTTGCTTCAATGGTTTAATTCATAAATCCACCGAAAGTAGTAATTTTTCGTTTTTCACTTTTCAAAAAGCTCTATTTTTTATTGACAACAAAATATACTTCTGTTGTCTCTAAATCGACATAGATTTTTGGGGTGTCAACATCCCTGATGTCGTACAGCACCTTAATAATCTGAAAGGTATTATAAGGTTATTAAATTTTAGGTCATTCATGCATTGAAACGATTTCAAGTCCAAGATTTAGTATAACAACAAGATCTCTACAGAATAAATATAGATTTTAGATAACTATATAATCGAATACCTACGTTTTGCCTCAAGGTGAAAGGGCTTTTTCAGGGCTAAAAAACGTAAAAACATCACATTAAATATGTAAATAGAATGGCAAGAAAACATTAGACTTACTAAGATTATACAGCCAAAAAGGTCAATTTTTTGTGAATGTTCCGGAACATTCCATAACTTATACAATAATAGGGTCGTCCCTAAAACCAAAGGCATAAATGGCAGGAAAAACTATAGCTAATAAGCAGTTAACCCTCACCTAAACAAGCAACCTAAAATGGGACTTAAACAAAGTAGATAATAATTTGGTGACGCCAGATGTTGTTTTTGTTATCGTGGTCAGTAAACAGATATGCAAAAATCAGTTGTAATTAATTAAAAATTACGTTATCACGGGTACGCTTGCGCTTTTTGCTCTTTTTTTGGCTCATATATACGGATACTCGACCGCAAATCCGCATATTGCAGATCGGTGTTGTAAAGGACTCCCCGGTTAACAAGACGCGCTCACATATGCTGTAAAAAAACAATGTTAGTGGTAAGGGGAAAAGTTGCACTTATCACAGGTGGAGCTTCTGGTATCGGTTTAGAGTACGCAAGAGCACTCTTGAAGAAAGGACTGAAGGTAGGAATATTAACTTTATTATTAATTAAATAGGTATGGGAGGTACGAATGTGGGGGACAAATTGAAATCCTTCGTTGATGAGTAAATGAATTATACTAGATTAAGTATAAGTTTACACCAGTTTAGATATATAGTTTTTCAAAAAATATAGACGACTTTTTTACTCTGGTCATGTAGTGTAAATGTATATTATTGTTAGAAGTTGCAGGTACTTAAAACTATGAATAAGGGATAAGAAGATTCATGTGATATTTAACGTACAAACTCAGGTAGAATAAATGACAACTTGAAGCATATTCTAATGCTGTTATCCATTATCTAATTACTTAATTGACTTTGTTTTTGGTTACATGGTTTGTGTTATGTGAATCGCGATTTCTAACGCTTTAACTCTCATTAGCACGGTATAGATAGATCGACAGAATAACGACAACTTGCTGCCAATAAACAACGTTCAATGAATAAATACAGGCGGCTTAGTGAACGCCATCTGTGGACTAGACTCACTTCGGTTTTTATGTTGTTTTCCAGCCCTCTATTGTATTTCTTTCTACATCGCTTCTGGATTCTATCTCTCACCACTCTCTTCCTACGATTGATATTGTTTTTCTCTGTGTTTTACCCTTCTATTTCTTGCGAGTCTTCTAAACTTTCTATTGCCTTTATACATTTTTTCCAGTTTTTATTTCTTTTCCGAGCAAGTATCCTGATATATTGGAGGTCCGCATTTAGCCATTGCATTGAATTGGTTTATAGATCACGGTCGATCTTTTTCCTACATTACTTCCAATCGCGCTTACTTCATATTAGCAAACGTGCAATTATTAGTTATGTAATCCGGCTCGAAGGACCATGATTCAAAAATTACATTGCCAGTCCTAAATTCTTTTCGTGTTTTCAAGTTCTGCGCTTCAATTCAAAACGATAACACTTTAATCAGAAGATAGAGAGTAAAAGTAGGCGATAACATATAAATTAAACAAATAATAGAATTATTAAAAAACATCCATACAAGTTCAAGGTCGGCACGCGATACAGTTTAAGCTCTTAGATAATAGACACAAATATAAACAAAATATATCACTGTATTTTACTGATGTTGCAAAAACGAATTACTGTATTATGCTTTAACGAAAAAGTTATAACAGAAATCACAATAATGCTATTTTTTATATATTGTCGACTATTGAAAAAATTCAAGTTTAAGTCCCACAATATTCAGTAATCTGTCCAATTGTTTGCTACCCCTAAACGGAGGGTGCCATACCATTTAAGTGATCCAAATACTATTTTTTTATTAACAACAGATTCCACATGTTAGTGTATTATTCTGTTTCATTTTCTTGGAATAAATTAATGTCTAGCTGTCTATAGACTATTTAAATCGTTTAAATTTGTTTAAAGGGTGTCGTTCTGGTCGATGTAAACTCCAGCTTTGGCGAGGCTGCAGTGACTACATTAAGGAAGGAATTTGCTCCAGGAAAAGTCCTCTTTCACCAAGCAGATGTCACAGATAAACAATCATTCGAAGGTAAAATAAACCTTTTGCTTTGTATTTCTTAATGCATATTCTTTCTAATTCGAATTTAGTAGGTTATACTTATTACTATTAAGTAATTAGTATCAAAATGTGCATATGTAAAATGAAAAATATCTACCTAGGTATAGTACTTACTTATATATTGACAACAACAACAAACAATTGTATATGACATGAATCGGAAACAGCCTTTACCTTTGATTTTAAAAGTTAATTGTGTTGCGTATTTAACATATTTTCTAATTTAAAAAATCAAAATTGATTTCAGGTGCATTTCAGTTCGCTGTGCAGCACTACAAACATTTGGATATTGTCATTAATAACGCCGGAATTTTGAACGACAAAATTTGGGAAAAACAAGTGGCAATCAACGTTGTAAGTAGTACTAAAAATATTGTACATATTGTTACGGTTATAATATATCCAGTAATGTGTTTATTTAATATCCGTGATTTGGTACAACATTAGTCTGCCTACATGTTTCATGTGTAGTCATTCTACTAGCTACATTACCCTTACTATAAATCATTCGCAAAATATGTAATTTGGTTTAAAATTAAAAAGAAGTAGGATTCAAACAATCCATAAATTTTTTTTGACAAAGTGTATAAAAAAAGAGCAAATATAAAGATAGGAGACGAAAGATTAGAAGAAGTTGCTCATTTTAAGTATCTAGGAAATCAGATAAGTCAGTACAGAAGGAGTGGTAGGGATATAAAGGAGAGGATAGCGCAGGGTCGAGTCGCCTTCATTAAAAATAAGTCACTTTTATGCTCGCGAACGATTAATTTAGAAATTTCAAAAAGATTGTTGAAGGTGTATGTTTGGAGCGCGGCGCTGTATGGGTGCGAAGCATGGATAATGGGCGCGGCGGAAAAGAAATGTTAGAAGCGTTCGAAAAGTGGTGTTACAGGCGAATGATGAGGATACCGTGGATAGAGAAGGTTAGAAATGAAGAGGTATTAGAAAGAATAGGAGAACAGAGGACTCTATGGAAGTCAATAAAAAATAGGCGAGATAGGTTGGTAGGACACCTTCTCAGGCATGAAGGTCTAGTCGGAGACATATTAGAGGCAGAAGTAGGAGTTAAGAAGAGTAGAGGTAGACCTAGATTAGATTACTGTTTTAAGGAAATGCGAAGATTAGTTGAGGATAGGAAAGAGCGGAGGTGCGTGTCCAAACCAGTCTTAGGACTGACGTGTATAATAGTTTAGAATTTATATTATAAGTACGCTTATTTGTGCTTTTTGTGGTTGGCCACGCTCCTAGCGACGGTAACAATAGAAAAAAACAAGACAAGGTGTTTTAATAAATCAACAAACAAAACGAAAGTGTGTCTTGCTTTTCTTATGGGAAGTTTATGGCATATATCTATTGTTGAAAACTTTTCAGAATGGTGTTGTTATTGGAAGCCTGTTGGCAATGGATTACCTCCCGAAGTACACAAATGGTGATGAATCTTTCTTAATTAATATTGCTTCCATCGTGGCGATCGATCCTTTCATTTGCGTTCCCATTTATTCTGGAACCAAGTCTTTCGTGATCGGTTTCAGTCGAGCTCTTGGTGCAGAACCGCATTATCAACGGAGCAAGGTTAAGGTATTGACTATATGTCCTGGCGTTACCGACACACCTCTTATCAATGAAATGAGTGGAAAGAATTTGGGACCAGATTACGAGGCTGTGTTGATTGAAGAAATTCCACAATTCAAGAAACAACCGTAAGTTTTATCTTAATTATTATTTTGCACCTTTGTTTTACGATACGCCACTGATAGGTCAATGAACTCAAGATAATAAGGTCGGTTGTCCACGAAGCCGGTAAACTGTAGTGAGACGTAGAACAAACAGAATAGCTCAAAACCCCAACGCCAAAACACGACACTGTAGTTGTCTGAAGCACTTTTCGGTAACAAAGTTACCTTCTTCAGGGACTGAAGTAAACTTCAAGTTTAAGAAGGTAACTTGAAGTTTACTTCAGTCCCTGAAGAAGGTAACTTTGTTACCGAAAAGTGCTTCGGACAACTACAGTGTCGTGTTTTGGCGTTGGAGTTTTGAGCTATTCTGTTTGTTCTACAACAACCGCCAAAGTTTTTCCAATCTTCATATTTTGTAGTGAGACGGAAGCTGACTGATCCACATCGGATCGGATACAACGTGTCTACTAAAACAACGTTGATCGACCAAACAAATTGAGTTTTTCATTTAGTATTTAGTAGGTCGTGTACAATTAATATATTTAGTCGAAATGTCGATTTCAAGTGAAGATGGCGCTCGAGTCGTGTTGACTGCATCGGGTGTTTATATGTATAAATATGCAGATGAATTCTTCACTTACGACGACAGATTCAAGTCCATTTGTCGAATGTCAAAAAAAAGTTTCTATATGCCAACAGCATACGTACATCCCACGATGCATTCGTTAATGAATAAAGGAACAAAAAGATAGACGGCCGCAGGCGTGTATCCGATCCGATTCTCAATGGTGCTTGCACCGTCAGTCTGATCGGCTTCGTGGATAACCGCCCTAAGCTGTTAAATACGAAACAATGACGTGCACTGCAGTAAAAAAAATTTACAGGCCTGACGCTGGAAGCTGGCGGAAATTTTTAAATGGCGTGGATGCGCGGTGGCAAAAGTAGGCAGTTTTAGGTGTAAAGATTACAGCCCTCATTCTTCAGTATTCCTATCAGGGGCTTAGATTAAATATTTAAAAGTAGGGATCATTGAGCAAGTAATAGACAAACAAACAGAAGAACTAATTGTTGATGTTGGTGACAGTGATAGAGATTCCCATGATGACAGTGAATGTGAAAGCTAACTATAAAACAAAAGCAATAGGTTAATTTTTTCTTTTTGATAAGTCGTGTTTTTACATTATTTTCTAGTACGCTACTGTCTTATCTGTATTAATACTATAATTTACGCCTACTGAAAGCTTATTTGTGTGTGGGTTCCAAGTGTCTTACCCAAATAGGTCACAAATGGGCAAGTACCTGCGCGACCGCTCGCCAGCTTCCTTCGTCAGACCTGTACCTAAATGTCTGTTGTCGTACATACAAGACCGTGTAGACCAACGGGAGTACTTTTGTGTGCAAAACTACCAACGAAGTGTCTCTTTTCTTACAATTACCTACCCTTTAAATGACATTTGATGATGACTAACGGTTTTGCTGTTTTTTATTTTATGTTAAACTGAATTACTGTAAAACAGGTTGTAAAGCATTAATCGATGAAGGAGTGTCATAAAGTAAAGAACTTAAATTGCTATCAGAAAATTCAGAAACTGGATAAAAGTAGATTGATTTAGGCATTTATCCAATAATATTTCGAAAAATACGTAATCCTAAAATGTAGCATCGTGCTACAGATGGCGCTCACTGTGCCGTTTGTAGTATTTTCTGAAACGCACTGTTAAGACAGCAGGTAAAAGTTGGCCTGTGTTCGGTCGGAGATGTCTGCGACGCGCTGATGAGATCCAAAAAGATCGAAATCGCGATTCGCGTCTGGCAGTTTCGACAGAATACAGACCACTTCGAATTATTTTATATTTTTAATAACTATTGAAAATGAACTAGCAAATGAGTTACAGTTGGAATTGTCAGATTGGATATTTCTACGATAATATATTTGGAAAATGCAACCTTAAAACATTAACAACCTTGAAAACAAATGCCTGTTGTTTATTTTTCAGACCGGAATATGTTGCCAAAGGTCTGGTTGATGTTCTGGTCAAGGGTACAAGTGGCTCAGTTTGGGTAGTTGAGGGAAAGGAACCTGCTGTCGAAATAGACTTTCCACACCGTGACCAGAGACACAAGAATTGATCCAAATCATAACCACGTTATTCCTCGTTTAATTCATCATGGTTCTTTCATGTTTTTGGGATAACAAGAGTTTTTATTGAATTACGAAATAAGTACATGCCACAACAAATGCAATAAAGTGATTACTTTTAATTCATGAGTGTTTATTTACAACCTTTTGATAATTTTTAACCTGCCCTCTAAAACGTCTACTCGTATACACAATGAAAAGTGAGTGATGAGATTTCATACATTGAAATTTGTGCTGAGCGTAGGCTTTAACTTCACATGACCTAGGACCTATGATGTTTTCCTTATGTGGCCTTTTTATTTACTGATATAAAAATATCATATAACAGGTCAATTGAAAAGTCCCCGGCCTAAAATAGTAAAACACATTGTTTTTGCAAAATTCGTTTTTTTTATTCAACATAATTCCCTTCAAGGGTGATACACTGATTATAGCGATCCTCCAACTTTTCGATACCATTTTTGTAGTACGATTTGTCCTTTGCTTCAAAATAGGCCTCAGTTTCGGCGATCACCTCTTCATTCGACGAAAATTTTTTCCCAACGAGCATTCTTTTGAGATCTGAGAACAGGAAGTAGTCGCTGGGGGCCAGATCTGGAGAATACGGTGGATGCGGAAGCAATTCGAAGCCCAATTCATGAATTTTTGCCATCGTTTTCACTGACTTGTGAGACGGTGCATTGTCTTGGTGAAGCAGGACTTTCTTTTTCTGCAAATGCGGTCGTTTCTCGGCGATTTCGTCCTTCAAACGGTCCAATAACGCTATGTAATAGTCGCTGTTGATGGTCCTTCCTTTTTCAAGGTAGTCAATGAAAATTATTCCACGCGCATCCCAAAATACAGACGCCATAACCTTGCCAGCCGACTGTTGCGTTTTTGCACGCTTTGGAGCGGGTTCATCGTGTGCAGTCCACTCCGATGACTGTCGATTGGACTTCGGAGTGAAATGATGGAGCCATGTTTCATCCATTGTCACATATCGACGCAAAAACTCGGGTTTATTACGCGTGATCATCTTCAAACACTGCTCTGAATCATCAACTCGTCGTTGTTTTTGGTCAAAAGTGAGCTCGCGCGGCACCCACTTTGCACAGAGCTTTCTCATACCCAAATATTCGTGAATGATGTGATGTATACGTTCCGTTGATATCTGTAGAGTGTCTGCTATTTCATTCAATTTCAATTTACGGTCATTCAAAATCATTTTGTGGATTTTTTTAATGTTTTCGTCCGTAACAGCCTCTTTTGGGCGTCCACTGCGTTCACCGTCTTCGGTGCTCATTTCACCACGTCTAAACTTAGCATACCAATCCTTGATGGTTGATTTTCCTGGGGCAGTGTCCGGAAATTCGTTATCAAGCCAAGTTTTTGCTTCAACTGTATTTTTTCCCTTCAAAAAGCAATATTTTATCAACACGCGAAATTCCTTTTTATCCATTTTTTTCACAATAACAAAAGTTGCTTCACTAAAAATGCTATAATTCACAAACTAATGATCCGACAGCCGTCAAATTTATAGACGCGTCTTTTGAAGGTTAGGACTAACTGAAAATCATATGGATTTAGTTCTGGTGCCGCCATCTATGTGTCAGGCCGGGGACTTTTCAATTGACCCTAGTACAATTGAGTTATCGAAACACTAGTTAACAGAGTCAAAATCATTGTGGACAAGGAAAAGGCGAAATCCAAAAGGTAATCATCATCATAAAGTCGTCAGTCCTAAGACTGATTGGACACGCATCTCAACTCTTTATTATCCTGCGCTAATCCTCGCATTTCCCTAAAAGTAGAACAACCCACATGCTTAACTATTTGCGAACAGTAAGCTAATCTAGATCAACCTCTACTCCTTTTAACTCCCGTTTCTGCTTTTAATATGTCTCTGACTAGATCTTCATTCTTGAGGTGTCCTACCAACCTATCTCGCCTATTTCTTATTCCATAGAGTCCTCTGTTCTCCTATTCTTTCTAATACCTATTCATTCCTAGCATTATTGGAAGATACTCGACTAAGCGTTATCCTCTGCTTTATAACCCTACTGTTCCTTTGGCCCTGACTTATCTGACTTCCTAGATACCTAAAAGCGGCCAGTTCTTCTAATTTTTCATCTCCTATCTTTATATTCGCTCTTTCCCTACTTTTTCTTCCATTGCATACCATTATCTTTGTTTTACTTTTATTTATTTTCATACAATACTGTTTTGTCAGTATCGCACCCGTTTTATTTTAAGCTATCTCTAACTCCTCCTTGCTAAATGCTAATTCTACTGTACCATCTGCAAATCTAAGCATACTAATCTTTTGCCCCTGTATATCTATCCCTATAATTGTACTAGTTTCAGTAAAGGAAGGTAATATCAAGTCCAAGAGTGTCCCATGGTATTGGTTCAAATAATAATTAAATATTGCAATTTTCCCTTATGAAGTATATGATATAAGCGTGGAGCATAGCCTTCATATTAGCAAAAGACAGAAAACTTCCCAATCCATGAGGGAGATCCATTGAACCCCCTGAACTACGCCACTGTTACTGGAATGCAAATTGGAAAAGAACAAGATTTTCTTGGTTAATTAGCACTTAGCATTTTTCAAATTAACTATTTTTTCACCGTTAAAAATGCTAGTGCAAATCAACTTCATAATCACAATTTCCTTTAAGAACTTCTTTTTGGCAATGTATTGATAATTCATGTATCTTAGAAGTACCTACAGTTTTTATAACTAAAAATAAATTCACCCATAATTCCTCGATTTCTTGTTCTAAATTTTTACAGGAGCTCATGCTACTTCATTTATTGATGGTGCAATTTGGTGAAACGTTAATATCTTAAATATTAAGAATGTTGCTTCTCCTTATCCCAAACGGTAGTAGAACCGTCTTGATAAATTTTCAATATTTTTACGTTTATTTATAATAGATTTGAATTGTAAGACGGTCTGATTTTTTTTGTACATAGGCACCTATTAGTTAAATCTTTAGTTAATGTTACTGTTCTTTGCGTTTACTGCTCCACCCTGTATGTATGAAACGCTCTTTAATTAATATTTCAAATAAAACCTGATGCTATTCATTGTTTTAACGTGTATCAGAAGTAGGCGTAAGTAGTAGTTGAAAAGCTCTCCGTAATAAAACCAACGGCGGCACCAGCGATTGTATTACGCAAGTAACCGTTCACGTACGGTCTCGTCACTCGTCAGTCGTAAGATGCGTGTGTGGCAAGGAATGTCTTGCTCCGATGTGCGCTAATAGTTACGAGAACATTCGAAATTACGCAATAAATTAATGGTGTCTACAAATTTAATGCTTCCCATGGATCAATCAAAGCCAAAGCAAAAGTACCATTAGGTACATTTTGCATTCATGCATTTCCTTCGGTGAGTTTTATTACTTTACCCTAATATCTAAAATATATTGTGTTATTCTTTATATTAGTTTAGATAGGTGCGTACTTGTAGTCATGTGCTTCAGCTGAAAGGGCTATTATTTCAGTCTACTATCATAAAATTATGTAGATAATAATGTTCTACTGTTGGTTTGTTTGCGAAAAAATGCTGCAAAATTGAACTTCCTTTCTGACTAGCAGGGAATTGAGAACTGAGCATTGCGATATTCTATTACATGCAATCATTTTTTTGAAAATGCGATGTGCTATAGGGAAATTCGTTCAATTCTTTGACCATTCATTTCACTTTAAAATAAAAAGTACTGCACCTAAGTACAATAAATACAATTTAAAGCCTTTGTGGAATGTAACTCTTTGTTCAAAGGATCTTGAGAGTTCCGCTAGTTTTGGACAGGTTCCAGATGGGCCGGTGATATCTCCAGATGAACTTGGTTAAAAAAATGCGTTCCATAAGCAATTACACATTTCTTTGTCACAATTTATTCTTTTTATGTCTGATCAACCAAAATGGTGAACCTGCTCCTCTACAAACTGACCTAAAGTAACCAAACTCTCAGTCATTTGGAAAAAGCGTAACACCTCTTAAAGGTCTTAATTTGCATTTGTATTTTTTTTTTGTGTATTTTCGTATATAATCTTTATTAAACCAAACTGGTTATTTTATAATTATAGAACTTCACAATCTACCAACAATTAAATGACCCATGCTACTGTTTAATTACACTTTACATTCTTGTTTCCATTGATCATCCCTTCATTATACTTACCTATCTTCTTATTCTTAACGAAATGTCCCTTTTCCTTCTTTTTTTTTACAATTTCTTCGTCCCATTACTCGTACTACTTCATCTATTATTAACTTCCTGCACCCAAAAGTCACCTTATCCATATTTTTTCTTCTCCCTTCTTTTACCGTTTGTTCCAACATCCTTTGTATTGTTTTCTCTTCCATAGTCATATCATCTCATATATAAACCTCCACCCCCTCAGCTTTCTACCATTTCTAATTACCTGCAGCTTATTTTCCCACTTCTCCATTCTTACCCCATTTACCCTCTTTTTAACTCTCTATACGTTCTTCACATTCAGTTTCAATCTTCTCTTTTGTAACTCATTCCAACTCCTTATTTTCTTTATTCTCCTCCAAGTTTATTCCAAAGATTATCAGGTTCAGTTGTTTTCTTCTCTTCATTTTTTTTCTAATTCCATTTGTAATCTCCTTATTCTTCTGTTCTGCTTCTTCGTTTGCTTCTCTATCTCCAGCTCCTCTATTAGTAATTCCTTTACTTTTTCTTTTAAGCTGTACTTTCCTATTTTAGACCATGCCTTTCCGCCTTCTTGATTATATTAGTCCAATGTTTCTTCCATGTCCTGTACCTTTCCACTAGTCTCTGTCTCCAGATCTTCCAGTTCGTCCTTTATACTCTATTTTATTCCTGAATTTCATCTAGTTTCTGTTCCAATTTTCAACATCTTCTTTTTTCTTGTAAGTACCTATCTTTTCTTTGTTTTTCATCACTTTTGTCCCATATTTTTGACTTTCGTTTTTTAATTCTTCTAGCCATTTCATTAACACATTAAATTTGTCCATCTCAATAACACATTTCTTTTTATTTTATCTTTTCACTTTCTTCTTTCTTTCGGACTGCACGCTTTTTTTTAATTTTTCTCGTTTTGTCTTTCGTCTCTCATCCAACTTCTTATCGGTCTTTTTCTTTATTTTTTACTTCTAATATTCTCTTCCGTATGTTCCACTCACTATAATATTCTCTTTATATTTTCGTAAGTCCACTTTTTCATAGGACTTGTATTAATTTGTTATTTAGATCAAAAGATGCCTGTATGTTTTTGAACGAAGGTCCTACACAACGTCTTATTATTCAAAATGTGATGTTGCTCTGTAATTAATTAAATGTGGATGCATGTAATTAAATATCTCTATGTTCGGTTCTTAATTCGACTGTACTGTCTATGAATAAGGCAAAAAGTTGTCGAACGTAGAAATTGCTCATTTTTTTGATAACTTACAATTGGCTTGTTTGAAGGCAATGCATATCCTACCTATTTATAAATACATCTAGACAAAAAGATTGTTTTTGCAATGCTTCAAAAAGAAAACACGTTTTATATTGCTTTAATTTGTAGTGTCCATAAGACAAGGCTTTCAAAAATGCCAATGACTGCCCTGTATATATTTAATATTAGCGAAGACAGTCTCGGTATTCGTATCTCTTGGTATTGCTTTTGCTGATGTACTCTGTTTTGCTCTTGGTCTCGATCTTGCTCATTTAATTTTATAGTTACGATCTTTTTAATAATTCTTCTAAACACAAATTTTTCTTTTAGGTATTATAAAGATCATTAAACATATATACATTATCAGTTATGAATAACTCATGTAATTAATAAAGTGAATCAATAAAACATGTTACGTATTTTATTGCAATCAAAAAAATGTAACTTATTTATTTTATTCATTTGGTATCATTCCGGTAATACGTTAATGAATGACAATTTTATTATTAATGCCCTTGAATTTATACATAGCAACAAATACAGTATAAACTCCCATATAATGACACATAAGTTACTGCGCACATTGTGACGTTTCGAGAGTTGTAGTTAAATGGAGAGAACAAAAATCAATATTAATTTACTAATATAATATATAATGTATGTAGGTATTTATTAAACCTATTAGTTAAATCTT
>NW_020438952.1:460872-464548 GCF_000699045.2 Agrilus planipennis
TGATTCTCCAGAGTTCAAGTTACTTATTATAAAAGTTTGAAATTTCTGGTAGCTTTTTTTCTGTTAATAAAAATAAATTTAATCTGTTCGGTTAACGAATCTCCATAAAATGACGTGTAAAATTACAATTTTTTAAAATTTCAATAACTTTTTAACGGTTTAGTGAATCGATTTGTAATTTCTACAGGAGTTTTAGAATTGAATGAGGAACGTTCTTCCAAATTTTTATTTGTCTCGTAACATTTTGACATACCTCCCAAACATCCTTAATAACGGTGTTCGAAAGCCGTAATATCTTAATGAAAACGTTCTCATTCTTTTTTTGGATACTCCCTCATGTTGTTTTCAAAATTATCTAGATGAGCATGCAGCATATACGTACTTTTAGACATTTTGCAACCCACAGTTTTAAAGTCTTCTATCATTTTATTAACTAACTCTCGGTTATTTTCAACTCTGTTATTCCTTAAAAATCCAGAAACTACTCCCTTAAAACTATTCCAACTTTTTTGTTGAGCACTTTTTAATTTGTGGACCAACAAAAATTCCAGCTTTAACCTTTGCTTTTAAGAAATTTGCGAAAAAGTATTTTAAAACCGTACAAGCTTCAGATTATTCATCTAGTTGTTTTACAAATTGTTTCATAACTCCTAACTTGATGTGTAAAGGCGACATTAATATATTTTCAGATTCAGCAATTGGTTCACATTTTACGTTTTGTTTCCCAACATGAAATTCAGTTCTTAGTGGCCATGATTTTTGAATATAATGCTAAGCATTACTGCTCTACTGTCCCACAAAAAGAGATAACACGGGTATTAGGTATATTCACCCTGTAGTCCCATTTAAACTCCTACCATCTTAAAATCTCCAATGAACTGTCACTTATACTCTTGATACTTCAAAGCTTCTCAAACTCTCAAACTTCTCAAGCTTCAAGCCCTCTTACGTTGTTACAATAGTAAAGTTACGACCTCTTTATTTTTTCGAGATATTTTTAAATATACCAGAACTATTTAATGCCTTTTTTATAGATGATAACTCAAGAAAATTATTATTACCGTAACTAATACAAAAGCAAACTTTATATGGAATGTGGGGTATTTTTCCATTATTTTGGAACATAATGCATAGAAAAATCATAAAATAAAATTTTAGGACAAAGACAAAATTTTTGTCTGTAGATTTTTGTAATGATTAATAACCTAACGTCAGTCCGGCCACAGCATAAAGACTCTATACAGTAGGTTCAGTTCCTTGATCTGCTTAAAATACCAACATTTTCTGCGAATTTCTTAGAATCTTCGGTACATATGATACCTACTGTCGATGCAAATATTACTTAAAAAGCACTTTCTATTTTTCAATAATGACTCACTGACGTCGTTATTTAGAGTGGGTGAGATTTTACAAATAGTGTATCATTGTAAGGACAACAGTGTGCGCCAATCAGAGTCAAGTAATTTCGACGTTTTAGAGAGTTTGTCGTTAAATCGACCGTTGTCAAATAGAGTTTACATTTTATGTGTAAAATACACATAGATTCCCACAATATACATTTTGCTATATATATAATACTTGAATATATNAAGCTGGACCAGCACATAAATATTCTTTTACTTTTTGGAAACTATTTTGGCAATCTTCTGACCAGTTAAATTCTATGGTTTTCCTTAATAACTTATATAAAGGTTTCAACAATATAGCATGATTTTGTATATATTCTACATAAAAATTTATTTTCCCCAAAAATTGTCTAACATGTTTTCTTGTCTTGGGTACAGGAAAATCTTTAATTCGAAAGGCCTATTGTTGCACGAGCTTTATTGTCCTTTTTCTTCCATTCAGGATCTACTGGTTCTGGCGCATTTTCCGTTATCACTTCCCATAGTTCGTCTATAATGAGCAATAGTTCCATCTGGTAACTCCATGTTTGATAATTTTCACTGTTGAGTTTATCGAAATATTGGCGATAATTTCCTTCTGCCATTTTTGCAAATTGAACTTTTTATCTTTAAACACTTTACCGAATTTCGTCTGTAGCAAACCACTTCACAAAAAACTTCTTCACGTCTTTTGTTTATGGGTAAGTACGCCTGGGCCCAAAACCTGTTGGCAGATAATTGAAGAAGCGACAAAGAACACAATGGATTTTTTTATAAACTAATAATTGTGGTGTGGTTAAAAAATATTCTTTCTGATTGATGAACTATAACTATAGGTATATGTTACTAATGGTTAAGACGTCCGACCGCGCTGACTATCCGTCACGAACTCTACTACTACTACTACTAACCTTTCTACATAACTACCATAAAAACTACCCTCTTTTCGAAAAGAACACAAAAGTAAAATACTAAGAACTAACAACAAGACATACACATTTCTTAACATTACTTAATAGTTACAAATACCTATAATAATATTTATTTATCGTTGTACAAAAAAATTACACTCTTGAAGTTAGAATTCCTGAAACAAGCAGAAATTGCTTGTAGGCTTCGATAAAGTGACTTTTGTTTTTATTCATGAAAAACTTCCCGCATTGTTCTAATCCCGTAATTTTCATCGGCATAAATCAAGCTTACAATTACTTTGTCTGAAGACACCGCATAGCTATTTCTAAATACATCTTGATAATATGATTGTTTTTGTAGAGATTCAAGATAAAAACCTCATTTGTACAGCTCGAATTTGTATTGACTACGACGAAGGCTTTCAAAAATGACAATAAGCGCGAGGTACGGTCCTGCAAGGTTAGTTCTGTTTTAGCGAAAAACAGAATATTGCGACTGATTTTTTGATAAACTTTTAGATAAATCTTCAATAATAATACAAGGCCTCCCATGCATTAAAGCAAGACCTTTCTAATCGTTTAAGGGAAACCTACACTTGCAAATTAAGCTCATTAATATTTGGTGGCTTATGAGAGAAATTTTGTACAACGTAAAGCTTCGTATGCAGTAATAGCTTGTAAGAGAAACATTGAACAACGAGATGCCTCCTATTCACTAATGTGCAGGCCTATCGATGCTTTAACAAAAAATCAATTTGGACTGTTCAAAAACAAACTTGTTTGTGCCCTGGCAAAGTAAGCCATGTTTCATTCGAATCGGTAAACAATATTAGCGTATTTGACATTTCATGCTATTACGATTATAAAATTATAACACCAAATTTCGATTGCTTTTTTTGGCATTTTGTGCAAATTATTTCGAGTAACAAAATAGTACGTTTCAGGCTCCGGATAATGCTCGTTCCGATGGATTTTCCAAAATTCAAATTGGACGTCGAATAAGCGTTGTACGGCCCTGCAAAGTGAGCTCTGTTTTTGCGAATTACCACAAAATACCAAATTTCGATTGCTTTTTTTGGCGGTTTATTCAAATTATTCCGCATAACAAAATAGTACGTTCCAAGCTACGAAAAATGCTCTTTCCGATGGATTTTGCAAAATTAAAATTGGACGTCGAATAAGCGTTGTACGGCCCTGCAAAGTAAGCTCTGTTTTTGCGAATTACCACAAAATACCAAATTTCGATTGCTTTTTTTGGCAGTTTATTCAAATTATTCCACGTAACAAAATAGTTCGTTCCAGGTTCCGGAAAATGCTCTTTCCGATGGATTTTGCAAAACTCAAATTGGATGTCGAATAAGCGTTGTACGGCCCTGCAAA
>NW_020438953.1:0-22609 GCF_000699045.2 Agrilus planipennis
AATTTGAAATTGGTTTTCCTTTTAGTATAGCTAATTATAGACATTTATTGGTCTCGTACAAGAATTTGTTAAAAATTTGCTAGTTCTTCCATTTCCAAAATCCGGGTGTTGAGCACATAAAGTTGTAATCTGTTTAAAACATTTGAAAATTGAACTTGAATCTGGTGTAGATTTACGTATGTGGAGTTATTCTTTGTTTTATTAAATTGTGACCAAGTCTTGGAGTTTTGTGATGTCGTTTGTTAGAAGTTTGGGACTAGTTTTATTAAAGAGTATATTCAGGTTGTGAGGATTCGTAGTCTGTTATCTTTGCAAAACTTACCGCATCTCCCTTGAAATTTGACCGTTATATTGGAATTAGATTTGCAGGCCGCTTTGTTCAGCTCACACATATTCTTATAGTCGATTCCATCTGAACCACAAACTGGTCTTGACATAACGTGATCTCCATAGCTGTGGCATGCATCCGGACATTTGCAATTTGCCTCTTTTCCATCCGGAGACAGTACACATTGAGCGCCGAAGTTACAAACTTTCTCATGGCATGGATCTTTTATTTCTACGATAAGAAACACTTACGTTAGAGCCATTCTTTCGGGTCATTTTTCAACTGGAAATATTGGGTTTTCCTTTCCTTTTAAATATTTATTATTTTCGCATCGGTCGCAATACTTTCTAGATATTAAACTCACCTTTGGGAAATATATAACAGCAGTTGGACAGGGCAACTTGGATGAAAATGAGAAACGCACACATCTGTACATTGTCAGATAGCATTTCGACTAATTTTCGACGATAAATTGATTCTTTTTAAACTTGGAACACGTTTAGTTCATGCAACGAATTCGTTTTAAGTCCCTGAATAAAGCAGTTCTTTGTCTTTCCGGTGTAAATAATGAATTAATGTACCAGTATTATATTGTTCCAAAACGTAAAAGTGATTAAAGGGGATTTAACATTGATAATATCATTTAAGATTAGTTGTATCGGGATTTCCCTTTAAGAATCAACCAAGTTCGTTTGATAATTTAATTAGTTTGCCGCCAAGGCGGTTTTCCAAATCGACAGCCATTTTTGGGGTAAGATATCGTACTTAAAATACCTGAGCGTCAAACACGTAAGTTAATTAATTCATTAATTATTAATTAATTAAGTTTCATAGATGTGCGTTACAAAAGTTGTTTATGCTGTTCAAAATAACTTACGGGGCAATTTAGACTCAGTCCAGTAAAGTAATAAACAACGAAATTATTTTATTGACCCTTTTACAATTACATCCGGCAATAACTAGCGTACAGAAAGTATTCGCCCTATGTTGTTTATCCGAGTGAACGCAATTATTACGTTTCCGGAATGATGTTGTTGAATAATACTTCTGTTATATCAATTTACATTTATTCGTTTCGGCAGTTCTCGATATCACATATAGGTATTGAGTTACGATAGTTATTCGACGTTGGTAGGTAAAAGTTTTTTTCAAAATACATACGAAATTACTATCTACTCGGTCTAGAGTTTTATTAGAAGAAGAAAGAAGGACAATTTGGGTTTCGGAAATTTTTTGGGTTATCTTTGGAGCAAAGAAATTTTTGAATAGTTAGCGGGGTTGCAATGCATGTCCATGTGAAGGTAGTTTTGAATAATTTGCGAAAAACGAGATTAGACGATTGTAGACGAGGGAAAGTTCACAAAGCAGTTTTCCACGGGTTAGTTGGAAAAACGAATTGGTGGTGAAAACCCGACACGTACCGATAATGGTCGAATGGGGACGGAAATTCGCGATGACACATGAACACTCGGCGCACACAAGAACACAGGTTGGAGTGTCACTGAGTTTAGCATTTTCATCCACAAGGTGCCTCTTAGTTCAAAAGTAGTCAGTGTGAGTTCTTGCAGAGCAAGCGCCATATTGATTTTAAAACCTCACGTAACATTATTTTCGATCGGTCTTGCTTGCGACTAGTACACTCTCCAACTCCCAGAGGAGCCACGTCTTTCTCTCTAACTTGTACCTACTCCACATGAGACGCGCCACTTTTGAATCAGTTTTCTCCCGGAAAAACTTGCCGACACTTTTCCATCTATTTACACTCTAAATAAGTAAACACCTATCCACCTACTTATTTATACGACTCCTTGCATACTTAAAATGCTACAAGTGAAGTATTTTTCCCGATACCTACCACAAATTCATAGTAAAAGAGAAAATCATCCCGTTCAACACCAAATAGTTTTCTTTTTTTCTGACATCAAATCAAAGGAAGTTGAAATAGTCCTATTTAATAAGCACTCTCTTCCACACCCAATATAGGACTGAATGAACTACCATTCAGCGAGTTAAATTCTTTAAATGCTTTTACCCTTAATAGTAACTAATAATAAATAATATTCAATAGCAAAATTTTAAAGTAATAGTCTTTATTTTTGGATAACATTATTCCCTCAAATGACTATTTTCACTATTATCTAAAGTTTTTTTAATAATAAGTAGTTGTTTTATTATCGGGAATTAGAAGATTCAAACTAATTAATTAGTTGTTGGACTTACTCGTAGTGATCCTGGTCAAGTGTTCTTAAATTCTCTTATATATTTTTTGTCTAGTGAAATAAAATCATCAACTGCCACTAAAATGGTAAGGTAGTCGTTAAAGTTTAGGGAGTCTTGTATTTTCTAGCATTAAGCTAATTATCTTGCACAACTTTTTAATCAAAAATTAAGAGAATGCTTTTACAGAATGACGTAGAGGCAGTCTAATAGAGTGTATCTCGAAAGTTGAATTAACTAATTAATGCTCTATTTCTAAACTTGACTTCATCTTTGTATATTAGGAAATCTCTAGAACTTTAGCTAATGTCTTCCACTTCTTTTAGTTTTATCTCCATTCATATTTAAATTATCGTAGACGACAGGAAACAGACATTCTGAAAGTGTTAAAACAAACGCGAACTAAAAATTTTCATTACCGTATTGCACAATAAATATCTACACATAAAAACGATTAGCGAGAATCAATAACTAATTATGATAATGAATATGAATTCAATTTTATCTGATGTCGAAGCGAGTTTGTCGATTGACTTTTAATTCATAACGTACGTAATTGAAACAATTGCTGATAAGCTGGTTGAATTGACATTAGTCCGAATTTCTGTGACAGATGAAAATGGGGAAAAAATAAGGTTTTTCAATTACCCGGGAAATCCCGAGAGGCAGGACCACAATGCTGTTATTTATTGATTAATAGAGAGGAAAAATTTGCCCAGTTCTTTTGTAAGGGAGAAATTATGAAACAATTAATTCTCATCGGTTTAGGAAACGTCTTATTTATTGATTTCCCAAAGATTAACAACGAATATTTAACGACATTTAATGACCTAAGCGACAAAGGGCTTAACCCTCAACAAAGACTTTCTTAAATACCGATCCTACAAGGCAAAAAACTGGACTCTAAATTAACCGCTTCTTCCCATTTTCACTATAATCTAGTGATTATTACTAATACACAAGAAGAGACCTCAATACTCATTCAAATAATAATAATAATAATAATCATCACCATCGTAATCATCATGAGGTCGTCAGTCCTAAGACTGGTTGGACACGCACTTTTTTCTATCCTGAACTAATCTTCACATTTCCCTAAAACTATAGGAACATCCCACATCTTCAACTGTTTCTGAACGGTAATATAATCTACGTATACCTCGAGTCAACTTTTGTATCTGTTTCTAATGTCTCGAACTAGCGCTTCATACCTAACAAGGTGTCCTACTAACCTATCTCGTCTATTTCTTATTGGCTTCCACAGCGCCTTCTGTTCTCTTATTCCAAGTGCTAAGACTGGATGGACACGCACGTCCTATCTTGAGCTAATCTTTGCATTTCCCTAAAACTAGAACATTCCATATTCTTAACTATTTGCGAACAGTAATCTAGGTCTACCTCAATTCCTCTTAACCACTGTTTCTGCCTGTAATGTGTCTCTGCCTAAATCTTCATGCCTGAGAAGGTGTCCTACCAACCTATCTCGCCTATTTTTTATTGACTTCGATAGAGTCCTCTGTTCTCTTATTCTTTCTAATACTACATCATTTCTAACTTTCTCTATCCACGGTATCCTCATCATTCGCTTGTAACACCACATTTCGAACGCTTCTAACCTTTTCTTTTCCGGCGCGCCCACCGTCCATGTTTCGCACCCGTACAGTTCCGTGCTCCAAACATACTCCTTTAACAGCCTTTTCAGCATTTCTAAATTAATCGTTCGTGAGCATAGGAGTGACTTCTTTTTATTGAAGGCGATTCGACCCTGCGCTATCCTCTGCTTAACTTTATATCCCTATTACTCCTTCCGTCCTGACTTATCTGACTTCCCAGATACCATACCATGATGATGATATACAAGACTTTCGTACACGTCAATTCCCATACAATTTTCGACGGATTCAACGAGTAGTTACTGATGCTAATTGAGAGAAAATGCGACACGTATTTCAGTTTTCGCATTTTTGCAACGAGATGCAATGTAGCATTTCCGGCTTCAATGTATGCCAGCCTTTAGAGGTCTTTTGTTCAATTGTTGTATTGATAACATACCTACACGTATTGTATTCTGTCTTAACAATCGCTGACCGGTTGTAATATCATACATGGAACCAACTTTATTAAAAATTCTTGAAACGTCTACGGTATTACCTATTTCTACCAGTGATTTTTAAACTTTTCTGGGGATGGATTCGTACAATAATGTATAATATGTCAATCTGTTTGTAGGATGTGTGCTTGGCAAATTTTGGTTTAAAACGTAGGTAGCTTGGTGTCTAAGTAAGGAAACTATTGTATTAATGATTAAATAGGTAGACAATTATGTTCTCGTATGTGCTCGATATGTAAACAAGTCATGTACGTATATAACGCCTATGTTAGACCTTTATGTAAGTTTTAATAGGCAATCAGTTATAAAGCAATTATGCTAGTTGTAATTACAGAATCAACTACTCCAGCAATAACCACTGCTTGAGTTGCCTTGATGATAAGGTTAATGTTAACTAGTTTCGTTAGCGCAACTGAATTTCTACGTCTATTTACGAGTTCTATCAATTGTTCGTTTTAAAATCGATTTAACAAAATCCTAACTAATATTATAAATACAAATGTGCGTTACCATTTCACGCTTTAACTACTCAACCAATCAACATGAAATTTTCTACACATATTGTCAGGGGTACAGAGAAGGACATAGGGTACCTTTTATCCAAAAAAATATTTTTCTCAAAGGATAGAAAAATTAGTTTCATGTGGCATGTATTTAGGACATTAACACAGGTAAAACCTACTACATGATAAATCATAAATATATTAAGAGGAAAAAATGATGAAAAGTCAACAAAAGAGCTTTTAAACCGCAAATTAAATAAAAAACTAAAAACACGACTTTTTTTATGTAGAACGATTTAAACATACAAAAAGGCACCTAGGAAAAACAGGAAAGCTGGAAATGAATTATTTGATTAATTTTGGTGAATTTAATTTAACACAAGAGAGGACTCATGCCTAGTAAAAATATCAAAGGCAGGATTTGATAAACCAGTACGAACTATACAAAATAACGCTGTTTGCTTTTCTGAATTATTTTAATAAAACTTCTTTCCCGCATTTACAATTAGGTATATGCCGGAAATATGCAGTTCCCTCTTATTATTAAAGCAAAAGTTATATCTTCCTAAAGAGTTTAATTATAAGTGGGTAGTGGTTTTAAGAAGTTCAGTTTATTAATGAAAAGAAGATGGAATAATCTAAGGAGATTCAACGCCCCGAATCTTCTGAGGTAACTTATTCAAATAAATAGGGATTTGTAAAAATTTATGGTACCTATGTACAAAACATATTTTGGTTAAACAGCATTTGTGTACTCATAAGATCGTCAGTCCTTAAGACTGGTTGGACACGTACCTCCATTCTTTCCTATCCTGAGCTAATTCCCTAAAAGTAGAACAACCCACATCCTTAACTATTTGCGAACAGTAATCTAACTTAGGTTTACCTCTACCCTTCCTAACTCCTGTTTTTACCTCTACTATGTCTGTAACTAGACGTTCATGTCTGAGAAGGTGTCCTACCAATCTATCTCACCTATTTTTATTGACTTCTATAGAGTCCTCTGTTTTCCTATTCTTTCTAATACCTCTTCATTTCTAACCACCTCTATCCACGGTATCCTCATCATTCACCTTTAACACCACATTTCGAAAGCTTCTAACCTTTTCTTTTCCGCCGCGCCTACTGTCCATGTTTCGCACCCGTACAACGCCGCGCTTCAAACATACACCTTTAACAACCTTTTTAGAATTTCTAAATTAAACATTCGCGAGCATAGAAGTGACTTCTTTTTATTAAGGGCGACACGACCCTGCGCTATCCTCTGGTTTATATCCCTACTACTCCTTCCGTCCTGATTTATCAAAGAAATAATGAAATTGATTTTCGGATTTGTTAATTCTTTTTCTGAATATCCTAAAAATTAGTTCAGAACTGTACTCTTTTCAACATCTAAATATCGAGAAAAGAATGGAAATTATTTCCATGATAGTTCTATTTACGTAAAATTCGCGTTATGCGAACATCGTAGTATTTAAAATAGTTTTCTCGAGTTTAGCAAAATTATTTCATCAGTTTTGCTGTTCTTTGTGGAGGACTGTGGATAAAAAGTTAGCCGAATAACTGCATTTAAGCGAACAGTGCCCTACAATCAGACCGCAAATATTTCTGGCGCTGTTAGTTGAGGTTTAGTTCGGTCCATTCTTCACTGGATTGTTCAGTTAGCACGTTTCTGTGTTTATTAAATTAACTCTTCTTTCTAGCCTTTCGGCGTAGATTAATATAGTAATAATAATAAAAATAATGAAATGCTTCGTATTTGAACGTGATGAAAATCGTGTACCTATATAGGAAACTAAATTAAAACTTTATCTGAAAATTAAAATAAAGTTTCTTAACTGCCTTTTGTTCTTTTTAGACTTCATATAGCAAACAAATAATAAGAGCGAATATAAAGATAGGAGACGAAAAATTAGAAGAANCAGTATTGGCAAACCTATACATAGCTACCCGGTACTGTATTAAACATCGACGAAACGTTAATGTACCGAACCTTGACAACTGAAGATTGACTAAGTATTGGTCCGGTATTGATGGATATATACTTGGCTACCACGTATTGGACTAAAACTTGGAGAAACATTAATGTACCGAACCTTGGCACTTGAAGATTGGTCCAACATTCGTCGAATATTTCGCACTATGGGTTCCGGTTTAGGTCTGTTGTCCTACATGGAACGATGTCGAATCTCAAAACAAATATAGACCGATGGTCCACAGAATCTACCGTATTCAAAAGAATTGTCAGCATGCAGGTAATGATTTTAATCAAGTACAATATTATCTATCTTTTGGAAGTCTTGATTTCCAGTTATAACGTTCCTTTCAATCTTTAACTTTCCGGGAAAGTTTGTTGGACCTGTCAAGGGCATCTGTTGAAATACTTGTACATTAGAATTAATCTTAACTTCACGAAAATGTTCCTCTCGAGTTTTATTGAATTTTTCATCTTCGCTTACATTAAATACGCCGAGTGAATATTGTTTTCCATTCTAGTTTTTTTATCCTCTTGAACGCTTTATTTCACATTTCCAGAAAAACAAAAATTAAAAACAAAACTCACCACAGGACCCGATGTGCGAAAGTCTTGTGCTAGAACGGGCTTTGCATGTTGTCATTTTTAATATGCACAAATTTCGGTAGGTTTTTCCATCTGTTCCACAGACGGGATCGAAGATATCCTTGCATTTTGTAGGACACTGGCAGCTGCTTCTTCCATCTGAATTTACTACGCAATGTGCGCCCCAAGCACAAAACGTTTTTGCACAAGGTTCTGAAACAAAAAATACTTCATTTAGAAGTCCAAAGTTGACGCCTATGAAAGTTATGTATCTATACTTTGATCACTTTTAAGATTGACCGAACCAGAACAAACGTGAGGTCGTAATCACCTAATCAGCGTAGTCCTTAACGGTTACCGAAATTTCCCAAGGCCGCATTCAGATATCATGTGCTTTATCATATATACTTTCACAATTATAAACTTAAAGCTTAAAGAGACCGTTTCTTAAGCGATTTTTCCGTTTTTTGTACGAAGAATTTGACCCTTATCCACCTTATATCTTCATCGCTGTCATAATCGATTATATTATAACTAAACTTGAACAAATGTTCAGGTAAATACTCAAATAATGAACAAATGTGTGTTTTGAGTCTTTATATTGTCTTTCTGTAACAAAGACAAATAGGTATATATTCGTTAAGTGTCAGGCACCTCCACCATATTTTTACAGGTATTCAGAGTGCGAACGATAGGATAAAGCTTTTCGATAGTTTCTGATGTTGCAGGTCCGTAATGACCTAACTCTGATGGCTACAGAAAGTAAGATCATCTCCGTTCAGAAATCGACGAAAGAGATAGCTCAGATAAAAGCAATGGTAATGAGCAGGATATATTGATATGGAAATTAGCCGGAAAAAGGACTGACTTGATGGAAGAATTTAAACGGTTCTAAGTTTACGGTGGTAATATTCCTGGGGAGTGAAATAAATATCGAGTTACATGCGAAAATTGAAGGAATGATAAGTTTAATTACATTACGTTAAATAAACAATGTCTCCAGCAGCGAGTTTTAAAGCGCAATCCAGTTCAAGTAGATACTTACTCCGTGGTATACGTACAATATTAAACCGAAGCGGAAATTAAAAATTCAAGATAAGGTGAATGAGTGAAGAAATGGAATTGAAGTAAGTAAAAAATACAGAAAATTTAATATCAATCTGTGCATACGCACATGTTATATACATTTACAATAGAAATTTCTCATGTAGTTCCTGTTCAAACTTTAATAAAGTTTTTATTACATAACGTAAAGAGAGTGACAATATCGTTCATATATCCAAGAAGCAGCGTAAATTTTTGCCTATCAGTTTAAAATAATATTTGTATAAAGGACTATTTCTAAACTAAGTTCAAGAATTGACTATGCCTATTATTGGGCTAAACTTGGTGAAACGTTAATATACCAAACCTTCGCACTTGAAGATTGACTGGACATTGGTTCAGTATTATCAAACCTGTATTTGACTGTCTAGTATTGCACTAGACTAGGTGAAAAGTTAATGCACCGAACCTTGGTAATTGGTCAGAGATTGGTTCAGTATTATCAAACCTGTATTTGACTGTCTAGTACTGCACTAGACTAGGTGAAAAGTTAATGTACCGAACCTTGGTAGTTGAAGATTGGTCGAACTTTGGTTCAGTATTTTCAAACATGTATTTGATTGCCTATTATTGGACTAAACATGGTGAAACGTTAATGTGCCGAACCTTGGCACTTGAAGATTGACCGAAGATTAGTTCAGTATTAACAAACTTGTATTTGATTGCCTACCATTGGACTAAACTTGGTGAAATGTTAATGTACCGAACCTTGACACTTGAAGATTGGTCGAACTTTGGTTCAGTATTTTCAAACATGTATTTGATTGCTTATTATTGGACTAAACTTGGTGAAACGTTAATGTGCCGAACCTTGGCACTTGAAGATTGGCCGAAGATTAGTTCAGTATTAACAAACTTGTATTTGATTACTTACCATTGGACTAAATTTGGTGAAATGTTAATGTACCGAACCTTGGCACTTGAAGATTGGTCGAACTTTGGTTCAGTATTATCAAACCTGTATTTAATTGCCAAACCTCGGCATTTGAAGATTGGCCGGACATTAATTCAGTATTGACAAACCTGTATATAATTACCCATTAATGAACCAAACTTGATATTTACCGAACCTTACTACTTGAGGATTGGCCAAGCATTGGTTCAGTATTGGCAAACCTATACATAGCTACCCGGTACTGTATTAAACATCGACGAAACGTTAATGTACCGAACCTTGACAACTGAAGATTGACTAAGTATTGGTCCGGTATTGATGGATATATACTTGGCTACCACGTATTGGACTAAAACTTGGAGAAACATTAATGTACCGAACCTTGGCACTTGAAGATTGGTCCAACATTCGTCGAATATTTCGCACTATGGGTTCCGGTTTAGGTCTGTTGTCCTACATGGAACGATGTCGAATCTCAAAACAAATATAGACCGATGGTCCACAGAATCTACCGTATTCAAAAGAATTGTCAGCATGCAGGTATAAAATCAAGTTTGTCTTATTGAGATGGTATTGAATGGAGGAGAACGGGACCCTCGGATCCTTATGCGACTCACGGTAATCAGCACCAGAATGTACGACGTACAATTTAGCAAATTGTCGAGATTTATTGGCATGTAGTTAGACAAGGCTCCGAGATAAGAAGAACCTTTCAACTTCAGGACAATAAATTACACGAAATTTAGTGCTACGTGACACACATTCACCTTCGCCACTCAACTCTATCTCATTAAGTTGTTTATTAAAGTCGGAGTTCTCGTTCTGCCACTGACTGAAGAGAGATCCGATTTCGATTTCTTTTAGAATACTTCGCAGTTCCAATAATAACATTTTACTTTTTTACAAACGACCAGCATTTAAATCTGAATGCGCCGTTACCATTGAATTTAATAAATTACTTCCTAATGATGATTTCTATTCGGTTAAAAGACACACTTGCCGCTGAACGAATCATTTATACATTATTACCGTATAGTAGAACCATCATAATTCAGACTTCTATAAAGTAAAAGCCTTTATAATTTCAAAAAGAAACATAACATGTCTTGAAACATTATTTAAAATTATTATTCCGTTGAACTTTAACTGCATACATTTTATAAAAATGTTGTTAAATATTCAAACGAAATGAATTTCGGTCAGTTAACAATTTGACTACTAGTAGTCACGGTATTAGTTTGTTTCAAATTAGCATTAACCTATGTAAATATTCAACCCTCAACTATATAATGGAATGAATAAATCGTAAACATTTACATCCGCATTACGCCAATATTAATCAAATTAGATATTTTACCAATTATTCTGAGACTTCAACTATAGTTTATTATATATATTGTTACTTTATTAGTCATTCCACAACCGTTAATGTTTACATCTTTCGTCGATGTAGTTGCTTAATTGTTATCGCAATTTCCCTATATGTTGCCAATTCACGCCCAGGGCCGGCTTCGGATTTAAACTTCGTTTTTCCAAAACCACGCTGCATTACTCGCTATGCGATTTTCTATTGCTCTAGTTGATACTCCCAAAAGCTTGCTACTTATTTCAGAAACACCCTTTGCAGTAATTCTTATACTAAGAAGAAATATATGTCATATATGTTCCTATCAGCATGGCTGTCATTAAACAACGTTCCGTGATAGTCAATATCCTTTTTAGAAAAAGGACTTTTTGTTGAATTTCACAATTTTGTGCGAGTTTTTTATTCATTAGCGTCCTTTGTTAACACACAGAAGTTAATTATGCAATAAGAAATTAAATCAGCCAGTTCATTTTTAAAAAGTCAAGTAACCCGACGTGATAAAGTACAATTCCTGTTGTGTTCCATTTCTGAAATTTATCTCTGCGAGATAAGGATAATGTAATCCTTTTTTTTGTAATCGGGAAATTTCTTGCGTGTTTCCGGAGTGAAAGGAAGCCGGGTGGAATGCGAGTTGAATTTACATTAGTTTTATTTTGAGAGTGGACATAGGTTGTGCGTATTTTCGACACGAAAAAGGGGGAAGAAAGAGAGGTGATCTGTGAATAATCCCGCTTCCCGACTAGCCTCGGCTCTCTTAAGTTCCTTGAAGAATTAAGCGGGATCCAGTGGACAAATGGATACATTCACTGGAGTTCGTCGTCTGGCCGGCAACGGTGTCGTCGCTAGATGTTTCTTGTAACGGCCCTAACTTAATGGGACACTTTTATACGAACTGTGTTCTCTTTTTGTCCCCGATGAAACTTTGTCGAGTTGAAATCACTCTTTCCGTAACATTTATCTTCTGGCCTGGACAAAGTGCTCTGCAAGGTTGCGCGACTCGTTTAATTTAGCTGCCGTTTCACACATCTGAAATGCATACAAACCACTGACTACATAATTAGGCCAGCTTTACATCTTCTTTCACTTGAAATATCTACTTTCCGATATCTGACGCTATATATTCGAACAGTTCATTCAAATTATCACGCGACAAAACGCTGACGCGACAGATAAAAGAAAAATTACTTTATGCTTACATAATTTCTTTTAAAATAGGCGAGATAGGTTGGTAGGACACCTTCTCAGGCAGGCGTGAAGGTCTAGTCAGAGACATATTAGGGGCAGAAACAGGAGTTAGGAGAGGTAGAGGTAGACCTAGATTAGATTACTGTTCGCAAATAGTAAAGGATGTGGATCGTTTTAGTTTTAGGGAAATGCGAAGTTTAGCTCAGGATAGGAAAGAGTGGAGGTACGTGTCCAACCAGTCTTAGGACTGACGACCCTATGATGATGAATATCTTTTAATACACCCTTGTGAAGAGTATTCAAAAATTCATGAAATATATTCGAAGTTTATTATAGCGATTACAAGTAAAAGTATTCTTATTATATGTTTTTAAGAAAACCTTCTGTTTTTAAGTTAAAAAAACGCTTGTTTAACGTTTCACCCTTTGATAGAGGGATTCATAAGGAAATTATTATTTTCGTAAAGATATTGGACGCAGTCCAATTTTGTGTTTAGGTATTTGTAAAAAGTTACGTACGGATGAAGTAGCGGGTTAGAATTTGTTTATTGATTTTTGATTAGCGGTGTCATTATGAAAAATTTGATGGAATTAATTAAAAGTTATCGCTGGTGCAAAAGCGCAATGATAATTTCACCTTACACATAGCCGAAAGGGTGCGCGATGGGGTTAGCGTTCCGGGGAAGTCCCTCGTTTATGCCACCGAGCTTAACGAATAAACTACTAAGATAAATGACATTATAATTTATTTTTTGTCGCAGCCAGTGGCAACTATGTTACAGCTTTATCGATTAAACGTTCGCTTCAAAATCAGCATGTGTAATTTAGAGTTCGTTGGGGGAAATGTACTGAATACTAAACAAAATTTCTAGCTCTACTCCTCTATTCCCGCTTCCGGATATACCAACCGATAAAAACCTTTTTTTAGACATCTATTACGTTCGTACCGCTACATAGGTGCATATCTAACTTCTTCCTTTCGGGTTTTTATACTAATTGTAAAAAATTACTATTAATGTAATAAAGATAAACATCAGAAACTGAAGAAATAGATGAATTACTCATTATAGATATTGGATGAAAGCTGAAGGTGAAACAACTGGGGTAGAAAACTTATATTTTGATAAAGTAAAAATTGATGAGTACCAAGGGATGTGTACAAAAAAAGACCAAAAGAACTTTATTGATTTCGGTGATTTTGGTGGGTATCAAATTAAAGATAAAATTAAAAAAAGAACCTAACAACATATAACGATTGTAGGTATATATCATCATCATCATCATCTTACTGGTTGGACACGTACTTTCACTCCTTCTTATCCTGTAATTTAATCTTTCTAATTCCCTAAAACGAATATCCTTAACTATTTGTGAACAGGAATCTAATCTAGGTCTACTTCTACTTCTCCTAACTCCCGTTTCTGCCTCTAATATGCCTCTGACTAGCCCTTAATGCCAGAGAAGGTGTCCTACCAACCTATCTCGCCTATTTTTTATTGAATTCCATAGAGTCCTCTGTTCACTTATTCTTTCTAATACCTCTTCATTTCTAACCATCTCTATACACGGTATCCCCATCATTCGCCTGTAACACCACATTTCCAACACTTCTACCCTTTTCTTTTCCACCGCGCCCACCGTCCATGTTTCGCACCCCTACAGCATCGCACTCCAAACATACACCCTTAATTTATAAATTAATCGTTCGCAAGCATAGAAGTAGCTTCTTTTTATTGAAGGCGACTCTACTCTGCGCTATCCTCTGTTTTATATCCTTACTACTCCTTTCGTCCTGACTTATTTGACTTCCTAGATACCTAAAATCAACCACTTCTTCTAATCATTTGTCTTCTATCTTTACATTCGCTGTTTCACTATTTTTCCTTCCCTTGTATATCAGTATTTTTGTTTTACTTTTATTCATTTTCATAGTACAATGTATAGAGATAACGAAAGGATTTTTTTTGAAAATAAATCTTAGGTGTCCCATTGTCGAAGTTGTACGTTTAAAATTCGGAACATCTATGTGTTTAGTAGATAGTATTCACGTTGGCAACAAGTAGACTAGGCATGTAAACAATTAGATGAATGCAACAACGTATATGTATATACATACCACAGCCAACTGCATACCGCAGCACTCGTCGACTGCTCACAGTGTAACGACACTACTGGAGGAACTTTGCCAACTGTCAGCTATCATTAATCCAACTTGACTAATTTTGCTTAAATCCATTTACAAGAATTCTGAATAACTTTTAAACTGTTCGCAAACTGGTGTTAGACTAATGGTACATGACAAACGCGAAAATTTCAGGTGTTTACCATCAAGCAAGCCAAAATCACTTTTACCTCTTTTCCTTTCCGGTTCAACTTGGTACACATTTCCACCAATGAATTTCAAATAGTTAATGTTCTAATCTTAATCGACACGGCCTCGAAACATTCAAATGACAATTCCATTCGCGGACCCCTCGAAGGAGAAGAGTCACCCCCAGTGACCTCGGACGTGAAATCAGAATACTTTTGAATATCAATATAGGAAATATCGAAGTTGATGACAGACCAAAACCAACACCAACATTTCAGCATATTGAGGATTGTTAAGACTGCAAAAGGAAATTAATAAGTATTCATAAAAGACTGATTTTAAACAAGTAAATCTTAATTCCTTATAGTTCCTGAATTTTGCGTTGAACCTTGATTAATTCTTGGACTAATAGGAGAAATAGGTTACCAATAAACAANAATTATAAATAGCTTCCTTTATCTTTTTTCATTTTTTAACGGGTATCGTAGTTCGGACTTTGCATAACCTTTCCCGGTTAATTTTTACTTAAATATTGTTATTTGAGCTTTAAGGATAATCATGAAAGTTTGTTAGTGAACTTTAGGTTAAACTAGCCGACCACCCTTCTACTACTGCCTTTATTATCACAATGTTAGCGAGAGAAACTGTCATATCTCTACCAGACACTGCACTAACAACTGTTTAGTTGGCTTAGTAACATTTAGGAGCCACTTATCCAAGTTATAGCAATATTATCCTGCGGGGCTGGTTGAAACTGTAATTTCCAGAAACAAATCCAACATTGTCACAAGTGAAACTATTGGCATCAAAAATATTTGCGAATAATATAAATCAACAAAATTAGAATTAAATCGTTTTTAAATGCTTGTTGACAAGCAGAAAATTTAGGCGAAACATCAGAAACTGAAGAAATAGATGAATTACTCATTATAGATATTGGATGAAAGCTGAAGGTGAAACAACTGGGGTAGAAAACTTATATTTTGATAAAGTAAAAATTGATGAGTACCAAGGGATGTGTACAAAAAAAGACCAAAAGAACTTTATTGATTTCGGTGATTTTGGTGGGTATCAAATTAAAGATAAAATTAAAAAAAGAACCTAACAACATATAACGATTGTAGGTATATATCATCATCATCATCATCTTACTGGTTGGACACGTACTTTCACTCCTTCTTATCCTGTAATTTAATCTTTCTAATTCCCTAAAACGAATATCCTTAACTATTTGTGAACAGGAATCTAATCTAGGTCTACTTCTACTTCTCCTAACTCCCGTTTCTGCCTCTAATATGCCTCTGACTAGCCCTTAATGCCAGAGAAGGTGTCCTACCAACCTATCTCGCCTATTTTTTATTGAATTCCATAGAGTCCTCTGTTCACTTATTCTTTCTAATACCTCTTCATTTCTAACCATCTCTATACACGGTATCCCCATCATTCGCCTGTAACACCACATTTCCAACACTTCTACCCTTTTCTTTTCCACCGCGCCCACCGTCCATGTTTCGCACCCCTACAGCATCGCACTCCAAACATACACCCTTAATTTATAAATTAATCGTTCGCAAGCATAGAAGTAGCTTCTTTTTATTGAAGGCGACTCTACTCTGCGCTATCCTCTGTTTTATATCCTTACTACTCCTTTCGTCCTGACTTATTTGACTTCCTAGATACCTAAAATCAACCACTTCTTCTAATCATTTGTCTTCTATCTTTACATTCGCTGTTTCACTATTTTTCCTTCCCTTGTATATCAGTATTTTTGTTTTACTTTTATTCATTTTCATAGTACAATGTATAGAGATAACGAAAGGATTTTTTTTGAAAATAAATCTTAGGTGTCCCATTGTCGAAGTTGTACGTTTAAAATTCGGAACATCTATGTGTTTAGTAGATAGTATTCACGTTGGCAACAAGTAGACTAGGCATGTAAACAATTAGATGAATGCAACAACGTATATGTATATACATACCACAGCCAACTGCATACCGCAGCACTCGTCGACTGCTCACAGTGTAACGACACTACTGGAGGAACTTTGCCAACTGTCAGCTATCATTAATCCAACTTGACTAATTTTGCTTAAATCCATTTACAAGAATTCTGAATAACTTTTAAACTGTTCGCAAACTGGTGTTAGACTAATGGTACATGACAAACGCGAAAATTTCAGGTGTTTACCATCAAGCAAGCCAAAATCACTTTTACCTCTTTTCCTTTCCGGTTCAACTTGGTACACATTTCCACCAATGAATTTCAAATAGTTAATGTTCTAATCTTAATCGACACGGCCTCGAAACATTCAAATGACAATTCCATTCGCGGACCCCTCGAAGGAGAAGAGTCACCCCCAGTGACCTCGGACGTGAAATCAGAATACTTTTGAATATCAATATAGGAAATATCGAAGTTGATGACAGACCAAAACCAACACCAACATTTCAGCATATTGAGGATTGTTAAGACTGCAAAAGGAAATTAATAAGTATTCATAAAAGACTGATTTTAAACAAGTAAATCTTAATTCCTTATAGTTCCTGAATTTTGCGTTGAACCTTGATTAATTCTTGGACTAATAGGAGAAATAGGTTACCAATAAACAATAAGTACATAATGGGTTTGTTCTGTGTACGGGACGTCTGATGTTCGACATTGATTTCCGCTTGGTCAATTTTGTTTTGTTGTAATTGAAGAAATAGGTGCTAGAGCAATAGGTCAAGAATGGGTGGTAAATTGCAAATGTCGATTTATCCGAGTAGAAAGACGATGCTGCAGCAGATCTTGACGCTATCCGTTACTGTAAAGTGCAGTAATAATAAAACACATAGTCGGCGTACGCCACAGGGCTGTTCCGTGCTCGGGATCGTTTAAGTGATTTTGGAAAATTCGATGAAAACAGCCACTAAGTTCGTGCACGTGATGGCAATCTCAAATGGCTGACTAATAGTTCCGATGGCAATCATTTGACGTCACCTCTCTTACTCCTCTTCGCGATACCCTAAATAATAAAAGTGTGAAAACCTTGTCAAGTCGAGTGGTGGTGACGGGCAGAAAAATTGGTAATCTATCTCGAAAATCATCAAGTATTTCAAGCGGACGATTCATTGCTCCTTTTTTACGGATGTAAGCAACAAATACTTTACATATTTAATAAATTTTGTTCTCGATTGACACGTACCTTCATCAGTTTTACAAGTCGCGACAACAATGTTTATAAAAGTTGCATGATACAGTTCGTTATTCGGTAATTGACAGACCCATTTCCATTGCTAAATAATAAATGTCAGACTGATTTTTTTAAAGACGGTACAACTGTAAGGATAGATATACAGGGCCAAAAGATTAGTATCCTTAGATTTGCAGATGATACAGCAATATTAGCATCTAGCAAGGAGGAGACGAAACAGTACTGTATGAAAATAAATAAAAGTAAAACAAACATACTGGTATGTAAGGGAAGGAAAAGTAGGGAAAGAGCGAATATAAAGATAGGAGACGAAAGATCAGAAGAAGTGGCTGATTTTAAATATCTAGGAGGTCAGATAAGTTAGGACGGAAGGAGTAGTAGGGATATAAAGTAGAGGTTAGTGTAGGGTAGAGTCGCCTTTGAATAAAAAGAAGTCACTTCTAAGTTCGCGAATGGTTAATTTAGAAATTCGAAAAAGGTTGTTAAAGGTGTATGTTTGGAGCACGGCGTTGTAAGGGTGTGAAACATGGACATTGGGAACAGCGGAAAAGAAAAGGTTAAAAGCGTTCGAAATGTGCTGTTACAGACAAATGATGTGGATACCGTGGATACAGAAGGTTAGAAATGCAGAGGTATTAGAAAGAATAGAAGAACAGAGGACTACGGAAGTCAATAAGGCATGAAGGTCTAGTCAGAGACATATTAGAGGCATAAACGGGAGTTAGGAGGGGTAGAAGTAGACGAAGATTAGATTACTGTTTGCAAATAATTAAGGATGTGGGTTGTTCTAGTTTTAGGGAAATGCGAAATTAGGTCAGGATAGGAAAGAGTGTAATAAACTGCAATATAACAAGAAACTTAATGTAAGTTGAAGTACACCTAACAGATTTTCTTTTCCGGTTGGGACTGCACAAACCCATGTTATTACAACAGGCATAAATATATTAATGGCATTAATACGTGCCTTGCTTATCTGCAGACGTGCACTACTCGAAATGATAAAGCATTTTAAGGATACTTATGACTTGCTTTGACTATCAGAAAGTTTAGTCACACATAATGTTTCAATTATATTTATCTCTTCCGTCACGTCCGTCCAGGGGTTACGAGAGTGCACAAAGTGAGGCGTCAAGGATCTTAGAAATAGAATTATTGTCAATTTACTTTTTATTGCGCTAAGAAAAAATGGATTCCGGATTCCATAGTCAAAAGAAGTAGGTATAGAGCAACAGTAATTTTGTCGCCAGAAGGTTTCAAATACGTTTAATCCTTAAGTTTTATCTCAGTAAATAAAAAAAAAAAGGGATTGTGCTTCGTTATATAGAAAAGTAGTGTAGAATTTTTCCATTTCAAAAGCATAATGTCAATTTTTAGACAAATAATGTTAAGGTTGCAGAGCAAGGGAGATCACATTTTTCAGTTGATAACGACGTGGCGTTCTCGAGAGGAACCTTTTTTAGCGAGTAATGGGCAGACAGGCATTTTTTTTATCATAACATCTCGGCAGACTTTAATTTACATCGTTTTAGGTCGCCTCCGAGTAGTGGCCGTTTCCTTTTCTTCTTCTTCTACGTTAGTCGGATTGCAGGATAAAAAAAGAAAAGAATTAGTTGCCACCGCGATCCTTTCAATTTCGTCGCCTCAGTTCGTGCCAAATGTTAGATTATCAGACGAATATCACTATTGTACAAACTTGCTAACGAAACAACATTCTGCTTTTTTGCTTCTTTTTAGGAACTCCTTATAAACACTCCAATTCAGTCAATTTATCTCTTTCGGCTTTTTTTGGATCTATTAACTTCTGATTCCGGCCGAATACTAAAACGAGTTTCATCATTTTACTTCTTTCACTGCTCAAAGAGAATAAGTACCTACATGAAAAACACATAAGGGGGTTGCTTGGCCAACGTGGCTGTTGCATAGTTATTCTGTTCACAACGGGGGGTTTGCAGGAAACCTCTCCCTATCATAACCTAACTAATGTAATACACAGTAGGTAGGTACATAAAAATTAAGCAGTTTTAATTTGAATTTAAAATTTATTTGGGAGAATTTTCTTACTCCCCTCTTTAAGCCTTAGCATAACACAATACCACTTATGTATTATAAATAGTCAAATTTTATGGAATAACATCATCACTATCATAAGGTTGTCAGTCCTAAGACTGGTTGGACACGCACCTCCACTCTTTGCATTTCCCTAAAACCAGTACAACCCACATCCTTAACTATTTGCGAACGGTAATCTAATCTTCGTCTACCTCTACTCCTCCTAACTCCTGTTTCTGCCTCTAATATGTCTCTGACTAGCCCTTCATGCCTGAGAAGGTGTTCTACCATCTATCTCGCCTATTTCTTATTGAATAACATCAAAAATTATTTTTACCATCCAGAGGGAAATACAGATATAAAACTGAACTCCAGAAAGTAGCGGTTTAGAATTTCATCATCATCATCATAAGGTCGTCGTTCCGAAGGCTGGTTGGACACGCACCTCCACTCTTAGAATTTACTGAAAACTTTTCGAGGCATAGTGACTAAATGGACGAAAGGAAAGCAGTAGTTTAGGCCATTTGAAAAGTGCATGGCATTTTTTTGAAACCACTTTTATAAAACTGCCTTTGTCCAACAAATAGTAACAAAAAAGTTTTTGATTTAATGTTCAATTATGGTAAATTTGGTCCTCAAATGCCGACAATTTATGTGTGACCATATACGTGCAATAGTTTCCTGTTATACATCACTTTTCGTTACTCTGCTTGTTGATATGACAGTCGAATATGGCTTTATCTGTTTATTATCCTATTTAGGGTGTACATTATGCGAGAGTTACTGTCATATACTGAGCTGATTTAGAGATATATTATAACGGTCGGGAATGGAGACCGTACGTAGCGAACCCGAACATTTTTAGAAATTCCCTAAATTTAAATCACACCACAAGTTTTTTTACGTTCGAAACATATAATTCATGTTGCTATTATATCACTGTATCTTATTATCAAAGTCGATATAGTTTAAAGTGAAGGTACAAATTAATTTACAATTTTTGTACCTCAAAATCAAACATATGCGTTACTCACTACAGTCTGGAGCAGGATGTACAATAGCAGTAGTTATCTCGTTCTACATACGACCGTGAACATCTAATTTAGATACGAACACTAAAACGACATGAAACTGAAGGAAGAAAGCAAAAAAAGACTAAGGAACGGACTTTGTTATAATTCCTTACAGTAGTTCTGCAGTAAAACGTGTAAGAAAAGAGAATAATAGGTAGATTCAAAAGATACTCTAAAGCAATCCATTTAAGACGCTCTCAATCGATTCTAAAATATTTCGTCTTGAATAACGACGATAATGTACAAAGTATCTTAAAAGCTCAACGTTTTTGATATATAATTAAGATCAAAATTGCTTCAATAGTTGCAGTCTAAAAGACTAATTCGAAGAAGTAGAAGAGACCAGGCATTATTTGCGGTCGTATCATAATAAATAATTTTCATACAAATAATTTCCCTAAAACATTACGTACGGTAAATGTGTACTCATGTGCTGCAATTAGTAATAATCCATTAACCTGATATACAATGAAGTGGCAGAAACACAGAAATTGTAACAGTTCGACCATATTAATGTATTTTTGTTCACCAGAAGTATTCCAATGCAATTTTATTTACCAATTTCTGTTAGGAATTGGTTTTTTCTTTTTTCTCTAGTAGAATTACCGGACACTGCCGGATACATGTCGCTATTATCCGGTACACGGCCGGATATCAAAGAAAGCGCCGGATACCGGATCCAACTCGAGTATCCGGCCCATTTCTATTATTATTAATACAGAATAAATGGTTTTTATAGTATAGTTGAATTTTCATGATGCAAGTGAATGTTGACTTAGGATTGCATACGATTCATTGTATGTTGTTTACAGATTAATATTGTGATATTATAAGTCAAAAATGTTCGTGTTCTGGCGGCAAAGAATCGATAGCAGTTCGCTCACGGGAGCGTACAATTTATTGTCTCCAGGATCGTGTCCTTACGTTTGAAAGGACGCTGCACTAACGGATCGACGAGTACTCGGGTGTTGCTTCGAAGGATCTTGCGCGAACATCAGCCACAAACGACAAGCCAGTTTGTGTTTGACGTCTAATGCTAAATTAGCTCAGCAAATTAGTGTTTCTTATCACGCATCCGGACTCTTATCTCTCTTCTGCCTTCTCCCTCTCGCACACATTTCGACGTTGCTCGAACTGGATAGAGGAGCGAACGACGAAATTCGACCGGATCGACCGGGATTTATTTCTATGAAAATAAAAAAGTTCTGACACAACAGCAGAGACGTTAATCAGAGAGAGATTAACTGACTTATCTTTTCGAAAAACAAAAGAGCAAACTAATTTCCAATAGCACCCACACACGTAGCCAGGGCTAAATCCCTTCCCAATTATACATTTGCATAAATAAAAGTCTATAAATATCTACAAATTGCATTTTAATTAACCAAAAAGGACATTTATACTGTTGATATTCAATTGTGGAATCAACAAGGTCCTATTTCCCGTTTTGTGGTAGCTAGCATGATATTCCTTTTTTTATAATAATATTTTCACCTTTATGAAAATATGAATAAACAGACAACGGCTTACGACTTTATTAAATTATAGAAGCCGTAACATTCTGTTTATAATTGACGTGACATAGCTACGCTGGAGTATGTTATGAAATATTTCTTGAAGACAACGGCATAACTGCCTAGCATATGAATGTCTATATGTACCTATTCTCCATACCTATTGAAGAATTGCAAATATTCTGGAGTAGAAAATGAAAG